>NW_027466073.1:2552500-2565000 GCF_046127955.1 Nelusetta ayraudi
AACGATCCCAAGCTAATGCTAGCTAACTTTCGCTAGTTTCTTAGCACGTTGGCATTTTAGCATGTAGGGACCATAGTCACTTGTTGAGAAAATTGTGTGTGAAGTTAAAATGATGCTACTGTAGATGCGTTATTCTAGTCAGGCAACTATGGTTTCAGATGGATTACAGGTTGGTTTAAAGCAGACAAAAGTATGACCTAATCTAGGAGCAGTAAGTGAACTATAGTAACCATCATCATATAGTAACCATGGTATAGTTAACCATCAAATATGCAAAAAAAAAACACGTCTTGGGCAGCTATACATGGCTACAAACATGTATAGCTGACACGTCCACAATTTCCAAAATAACTTTAGGACATTACTATTATTGTTATCATCACTATTACTATAATAAGTGGTTTATATCTGGCCTGGTTTCAGTCACCTTTTTTATTCTCCAGGACTTTGCATTCCAATGTTTTATTTAATGATATATAATGCTATAGATCTTCAAATTAATATCAAAAGGACATTGCAATTGTGTCTATATAAAGTATGATAGTTTGTATATTTTTAGTATTAATTAATTATTAAATTTAGTTTTTACAGATACCCAGGTTGTTCAACAACAACAACAACATGTTTGACTACTAATGTGTGTCTTTATTGAAAGGATGAGAGAAAATGCTTTTTAATATAACTTTAGTTCAGATGGATATGTTCTGTATTATGTGCTGACAAAAAAGTGAATAGTTAAAGTAATTGTCCTGACTAAAACTAGACTAAAATGTCAAGTTTTTGTTGACTAAACTAGACTAAAAAAAAATGTTGTCTTGGACTAAGATAAAGACTAAAATGCTTGACATTTAGTCGACTAAAACTTGACCAAATAAAAACAGGATAAGGTTGACTAAATGTAATAAAAACTAACAAGGGCAATTTAAACCAGACTAAGACTGGACTAAACTTTAAAAATGGACGGTAATTAACACTATGCAGACAGTAGGGATGAGGAAATACGGGAAGATGAATTCTTTATCAATAACTCTGGTTTTACAACATCAACGCAGTCAACCCACTCACACTCTCCAAGCTCAAGTCCTCTGCCTTCCCCCTTGACTGCGCCCCCTCCGACCCTACTGACTATGCCACCCAGCTTAACCTAACCCTCTCTGACTCCCTTGACTCTCTTGCCCCCTGGAAAACTGCCTCAGTCTCATTCACCCACCCTGCCCCCTGGTACACCCCTGAACTCCGCAGTATGAAAAAGACCGGCCGCAAACTTAAAAGACTCTACAAGCGAACCCGCCTCACTGTCCACGCTGAAGCCTACAAACAGCACATCTCCTCCTACTGTGATGCTCTCCTTGCCGCCAAATCTGCCCACTTCTCTGCCATCATCAACAGTACCAACCGGAACCACCGCTTCCTGTTTTAAACCATCAACAAGCTGCTTCCGCCCCCAGACACATACCGTCCGTCCGTCCCCGATCTCTGTGAATCCTTCCTCTCCGCCTTCAACACCAAAATCACCCAGATCAACAGCTCCTTGACTGCTGCCACCAGCTGGAACGCATCGTCGCCACCCAACTCCACGCCCACCCCCAGTTCAACAAACTGTATGAACCCCTCCAATCTGGTTTCCGCCCGTCCCACAGCACTGAAACTGCCCATGCCAAAGTCATCGACTATCTCCTCACCTCTGCAGACTCCGGGCGCCCTCAACATCCTGCTGTTGCTTGACCTCAGCGCAGCCTTTGACACAGTGAACCACTCCATCCTCCTTCCGAGGCTGCGCCAGTAGGGTGTTGAGGGCACTGCACTTGACTGGCTAGCCTCCTATCTCTCTAACCAACAACAGTTCGTCTCCCTCTCCGGTCACACATCCACACTCTCCCCAGTCACCGAGGGGGTCTCCCAGGGCTCAGTCCTTGGGCCCGTCCTTTTCCTCTGTTACCTCTTCCCCCTTGGCCGCATCATCCGCAACCTCAACTTGGACTTTCACCTCTATGCCGACGACACTCAGATCTCCATTCGCACCAAACCCACCCGACCCCCCCCCCCCACCACCACCACCACCCACATCGAAACCTGCATCTCCACAATAAAATCTTGGCTAGCACATAACTTCCTCAAACTCAACAGTGACAAAACAGCGCTTCTTCTCATGGGCACCAAATCCACCTTGAGCAAGACCGGACCCTTCACACTCTCCATTGACTCCACCTCCATCACCCCTTCCCCTCTGGCTCGCAATCTTGGCATCATTCTGGACTCCACCCTCTCCTTCGAACCGCACGTCAACTCAGTCATCAAAACCTCCTACTTCCATCTCCGTCGCATCGCCAAAATCAGACATTGCCTCTCCCACTCTGCTGCTGAATCCCTCATCCACGCCTTCATCTCCCCCCGTCTCGACTATTGCAACTCCATTCTGTACGGCATCTCCTCCCAATCCCTCCATAAACTCCAAATGGTTCAGAACTCTGCTGCCCGCCTCCTCACTCACACCAGGCTACGTGATCACATCACTCCTATTCTGCAGTCTCTTCACTGGCTCCACATCAAACATCGCATCTGCCTCAAAATACTCCGCCTCACCTTTAAAGCTCTCCACCACCTGCCCCCCCCCCCCCATCTGTCTAACCTTCTGATCCGCCACCGCCCTTCCCGAGCCCTCCGATCATTCTCCAGTCTCACCCTCTCCCTTTGGCGACAGAGCCTTCTCCCATGTTGCACCCCGACTCTGGATCTCCCTCCCCCAGTCCATCCGTGACTCTCCCACACTCCCCGTATTCAAGTCCCACCTCAAACCTACCTCTTCACCCAAGCCCACACCACCAGCAGTACATTCCATACCTAACCCCCCGTTTGCTGTTCCACCCTCCGATGGACTGTTTTCCTTTTGTTACCTTTGTGTTTGTGTGCACACCTGTATGCTTTGCTATGCTTGTTACATATATTTTGCCTGCCTCCCCCCTTCTTATGTAAGCGTCTTTGGGTTATGAAAAGCGCTATATAAATCCAAGTTATTATTATTATTATTATTATTATTATTATTATTATTATTATTATTATTATTATTATCACAAGGAAAGAAGATGGTCAAAAGTGAGTTAAGTGAATTAATTGAGTGAAGTGCAAATAACTTTCATGGTGAGAGAAAAAGCTTTACATGGAGCCATTGTCAAGATCACATTTGATCTTTTGCTAGGTTGGACAGATTTTGTAGTTTTAATTTACCCTTCCTACTGGCTTTCTGTTTTCAACAACCAAGACAAAGTCTAAGCTTTCAAACTTAAATACAGGGTGATCAGCACTCCTAAACCCTCATGGAAACTAACAAAGAAAGCTGATAAACGATACACACCGTAGTTTACACACGGGCAAATTGACAAGTGGCGTTCAAGGTGTCTGCCGCTGCCTTCGGGGGAGCTCCAGCCTTTTGTATGTGCCGCTGCTGGTTGGCGCTCCCTGGTTGGCTGGGTGATGTCCAACCTCAGTCGTTGTGTTGTCACGGGGCATCGCCAGGGCCAACCGTCGGAGGGAGGCTGCACAAAGACCTATGAACACACACACACACACACATACACACACAGCAGGAGACCTCAACGGCTCACAACCGTAACAATGTGTATACATTTACATAACATTTGTGATTTGTCAACTGTTGGATGCCTTGCCATCCCGGCTTTGAATCATCCTCCACCTTCCTGTACTCCACTTTGGCTGCTCTCTCCTCAGCTCAAACTTTCCCACTCTACAAACATGCTCCATTGCCAGACCGAAAGGCTGCAATTCAGGCCTCAGCAAAGCCCTAACTGTTGAGGTCATCCAAGGTTTCATAATTGGGGAAACCAAGGTGGTCTAGTTATTTCTTCCGGTATATTGTGCTCAAACTCACATGTAATCGCGGTCTGACTGGTGAACCTTATTGCCCAAACTACGAACATCGTATAGGAGAAGAAAGAGCAAAATGCACCATAACAGGGAGCTATGAGCCGCTGCATCCATGCACATGCAGCATGGACATCAGCAGGTAAAACCGATAAGATTCTACTGTAGGAACTATAGCAGTTGGGGCCAGAGCCAGAGCCACCTTTCAGGAGTCAGAAGACCAGTGCAGATTCCCTGAAAGGGTGTGGAGACCCGCAACAGGTTTTACATGGTGTCATTGTGAATGCTTTTCTGTTCCAAATTCCATTTGTTGAAGAGAATAGTGTAGTCTGTACAGAGAGAGAAACTACTTTTCATTGATTCTTAAACTGTAGTAGGTTTCACATGTTATTTATTTATTAGAAAAGCCTTTCTCCTAAAAATATACTCTTTCATACCTTCATTCTGGGCTTTGGGCACAAGCAAATAATCAGGGAAAACAGCCAACTGCCAAACTTCATCTTAGGACAGACTAAGATTGCTGTTTATAACTGCAGAAAAGTAAAAGTAGAGCAAGAATATGATATTAAAAATAATGGAAGAAAATGATCAGAGGTCATATTAGCACTGATGATGTCTAACGTAACAATGTTTGAAAGTTTGTAGAGTTTAAACTATGTTTTTTGCTCGATAAAGGAAGGAGCTTTATTTTTCAACTCAATCCTAACAAAATAAGTTCAGTCAGGATCGCTTTGTCAAAATTAACATTTATTTGCACAGTTGGCACAAGTTACATTTGGCAGTATGGTTGCCATACCACGCTTGTGTCGCACTGGTGTCACACCACTAACTGCACCACTGGGCCAAGTCTAGGTTCTGAGGAGTGGGGAGCAATAATTAAGACACAGAGACCGCAACCTTAAATGTAAAGGCCGGCAATTTACTGAACACACATAAGAAAATACAGTATGAAGAAAATACCAAAAAATATACTCTGCAGGTTCTAAAGCGCTTCAAAAGAAAAATAAAAAAATAAAGAAATATTTTACCCTTTTGGTTCAACTAAGTTTTTTTGTTATATAAAGCTAATTTAAGCTAAGTTTAATTAGTTTTGTTTAAATTCCTAGGTTTGACCTATTTGGGAACTATTTCAATTTCTGAGTTAACTCTATTTTGATCTCTTTTTTTAAAGGAAAAAGGAAAACCTTCAATTCGAAGCTGAGTGGACCACAAATACAATTCACATATAAAAGATGAGCTAATATTCACAAGTTTGTTGCTTGATACAACTCAAGCAATTCAAGTAGCTAGCTATAATCAAAGTTCAAAACAAAATAGTAACAGTTCTTTGAGCTCAATAAAAATAACAAAAGATTCAAGAGTTTTCTTTTACTCCCACCGCTCTGGCAGCGAGTTACCGTCTTTCTCACTGCTGTCCTGGAGAAGCGAGACGGTGAAATCTTAGTCCTGGGTGTGGCTCGCCATCTTCTTCCGGTCCACACGCGGCTGCGTGTACTCCGTATCACCGAATCCCAGCACAAAAACCTGACCACAAAACAAATAAATCCAATTCTGCAGATTACAACGAAACTGCTCTGTCTCTTCAGCTTTACAGCCGCAGCGCCACCGCTACGGAGCTTCATATTCCTCAAAATGGCGGCGGAGCAATTTCTCTTAAATCGCCGCTCCGTCTCAGGCAAAAACTTATCACAGCTCACACTTACACAGGACACATACAGTTCAACATATTTCTCAATCCTAATAATCCAAACAATAACTGGCGACGGATTATGACACAGTTTGAATGGCTGAATTTAGCATTAGCGCTTCGCTAAAAAACAAACAAAAAACAGATCGACACGGTAAAAACACCACAAAAACACTACAGAACTCACCGAAACCAGTGTCGCTCACTCTCCACACAATCCCAGTCCGTTCCCGACCCGGGAGGTTGTGTTTTTGGGCTTCAAATGGTCTTTTCCCGCTGTTTTCTTTATTATTGTTTTACCGCTCGTCCTCTCTGCTGTCTCCCTCGGTCTGTGAAACGTAGCTGCACGTCACGCAGGTGCTGCGTTTGAGATCGCTCGTCCCAAAAAGGGGTAACGACAGAATTGCCTGAACATATTTTTTTATATTATTATTATTATTATTATTATTATTATTATTATTATTATTATTGTTATTTTAAATACATTTTAATTAATTAATTTAATTAACCCATTAATTACAGTTGAATGAATTATTTTCTTTTTATTTATTCAATTTTCTATAGGTTATTTATTCCTATTTATTTCGCATTTTTGGCATGGGTTACACTTGTGTATGGCAACTTAAGGAATTCGGATACATCTCCGTATCCACCACGCATTATCACTAAAAATCAGAGCACGGCGTCATAGCAAGATTTTAACCAGGTTAATGTCATTACCTGCTTACCCCCTGAGATTGGTTGAGTGGGCAGCAGAACGATAGAAGGGGACGACGATAATGAGAAGGGAACTGCATTTCCCAGGGTCCTGAGCGGGATCAAGACGTCGTCGAGGGAAGCCGGGTGGGGTCATCGATCATCGATGATGGTCCCACTGGCGACGTAAACATTGCGGTTTGGAAGATGGTCGGGATGAGCGGCGGCAGATGGCTGGATACTCCAAATCAATATTGAGAGAGAAGACCGGATTGAAGAAGTGCTGACATGATGGCACCATTCACCAGGACTATGTAGCTGGCCGCCGAGATGAGGCTTTGCCTACCTGGTTGTCTGGGAGACGCCAGATGCTGGAGCGGCGGCTGAGTGCTGGAGTGTCTGGAGTTGAGTTTGCGCTTTAACGTGGCTCTTCGAAGAGCGGGGCGGGAGCCCAGCGCAATCCAGGAAAAGAGCAACAATCCTCGAGCAAAGCGCCAAACCGAGGCAGCGACGTCGTGGGCAAACGAGAACTCAAAATCTTAGCAATTGGCTGATCATGTTTGCTGGCAAAGGGATTAGAGGAAGAGGCTGAGTTAGGGTGGCTTTAAAAAGGCGCTCTGAAAGAAGTTATCCAATGAGAAATTGTGAGGAAGTCACATGGTCTTCAGCGGGACCTAATTAGGGCTTGACGACGTGACCTGCCAGAACTAACGCTATGCTCGATATATATTCTGATCGTTTTACAATTGGACAACTATGTTTTCGAATAGCATGTTTTCACTGATTAAGATATAAATAAATGTTCTTTTAAAATAAATTAAAAAAAAATATTTGATTTTTTTTGTATTTTAATTGCACCCCAACAATTTGAAGCAGATGAGCGCCCTCTAGAGTCCAAATCTGCTATAGGTTTCTTCCTACAAGGGAGCTTTTTCTGGTCACTCCTTGCTTGCTCTGGAGGGTTGAATTGATTTTCTTTCTGATTGTACAAAGCACCTGAGATACCTTTGGTTGTGATTTAGTGTTTAAAGGAAAGTGATTGATTGATTGATTGATTGATTGATTGATTGATTGATTGATGACACCACATCTGTTTTAGACATTGTCCACACGGGAACGTTATCGTTTTTTTTCTTTCCCGGGGTCGAAAAAAGTTGCGTCCACACGCTGGCAGATGGAAACGGAACGGTGGGTGAAAACGATGTAATGCGTATGCCACACCGAAAGGTGGCGCTGTTAACAGACGCTGTCACAGCCACCGGACCCGCAATTTAGAAAGAGGGCATTTCCGCTACACTAAACACACAGAAAACCAAAATCGCGAGTAGCGGGAAAGAAGTGAGTCTGAAGTTTTGTGAGGTTTTGTAGTAATATTGCCAACAACTCCTGAAGCGCCTGCAATACAAAGACAACTCCGCTCGCCACTGCTGCCGCATTGCATGCCTTGTTTTTTTCCGGTCACATGACGGTGGCGGTGCGATGGCGTCATCGTTTTACAAGGAAAAGCCGTTTTCACTGTCCAGATGGCAACGATGGGACAACAACGAAACGGTGTTGTCGGATTTTCCCACTCTGGGACCCGTTTCGGGGGAACCAAAACACCGTTGCCGTGTGGACGAAACGCCGTAACGGTTAAATACTTTACCATTTCCACCAAAAAAACGTTCCCGTGTGGACAGGACCTTAGTTTTACTAGTTCATAAAAGTAGTTATGAACAGTTAGAACTGAAAACATATAAATGCTTTTCAGAGTGGTAAGTTCAAAAAGAATTGGAAGGTGGTATTTGAGGAAAAAGATCAAGGAAAAAATATTCAATGAAATTCGGAATATGTTTGATCACTTTTGGACAAGAAGAGTCCTGCAGAACAGGAGAGAACAAAAGAAAAGCTGAAGAAGTGTTTTTCTTTCTGGAGCTCCTCTTTTTGCATTTATAGCCTTTTCAAAAGGTCTGCATGTGATTTGTGACACAAGCATATTTTGGAAATTCCAGCATGTGAAAGGCAGAATTTACAACATACATGATACACCAAATAAATACATTAATTATGGTAAATTTGAGCTGGCTATTTAGGATCACAAATATAAGTATGAACACACACACACACTCACTCCCTGTGTCAAAGGCCAACTCATAACTCACAACTGTTTAATGGTGCACAATGAGTGCAGATTTACATTTTTCAGTTCTCTTTTGGGGACTTTTTTGTGCTCAGCTGTTTGTAACCTCTACATCATGTCAATTTGCCATTTTAAATTTAAGCAGTCTGAGGCCTATTTCAGAGAGAAGGCTCTGCCAAAGCATAATCTACATTGAAGACATAGCTGAAGATTTGGAGGTGCTAATCCCCATCTGATGAACATGGTTCCCTGAAACTGGAATGTTTACTGATGAGTGCAAGTGCCACAGATTGGAGCCAGTCAACAGTTGGGTAAGTATCACATTTTTAAATAGTTTCAGCAAGCTTTTCCAGAATACTATGCTTCATGTCTTTTGGAACATCCCAGTGTGTTTTGTCTTGTAGATAAGCAGAAGTCTAAATTCCACATTCAACATCACTTTATCAATTTCCAAAGTAGGGTTAAAGAATACTGAGAAGTCTAAATGAAAGGGAATCATCTTCTAGTGTCTTACAGCCCAGGTATGTGCCAATTGAGTGCCACGCACAACTTTTTTTTTTTTTTTTTTTTAAAGATTTGTGCTTCGACTCAAAACACATTGTCTGTTGTTGGAATCTGTAAAATGTGAAAACATCACCAACTCCAGGATATAATTTAAAAGCATCAGTATCACCCATGCATGGTCTCCCTCAAGAATGTCATGGGCTATCAACAATGGAAGCAGCCTCAGTAGAGACCAATTTTACTCCAGTAGTATCCTTAGAGTTGAAGGTCATTGATGGTGATGACCTGTGGTTGGTCAGCTCTATCAGAAAATGTATAAGGAAACTGCCTCAAATCCTTAAGACTAAATGACAGACTGGTATTATCCCCTCCAAAAAAATCATTCAGTCAGGTTGGAGGCCATCCACTGCATGGAGGTGTGTTTTTGTTCAATGGACAGTTGCCAACCTTACCCATTTCTGCACAGAAAAACAGTGGCAGGACATTGCAAACCACATTCATCAACTTACTTCTGTTAACTGAAAATAGCAATTTCCATGTTTAAAATTTCCAAAGTTCAACCAAAATGCCTTTCCTTCACTTGCCTATAGTTATGCCCATTTGTCAACTAGCATTACTTGTTGGCTAGCTAACATAGTCATGGGGGTCATGAAAACCCATCAACAGAGAAACTAACTTAATGACGTACATTATTATTCTTCAATAGAATAAATGAAACGTTGCAGAACATCCATTTGTCCTTGGACTCAGGATATCTGTCTGACAATCATGTCAGTCCTGTTCACTGGCGATAAGCAAGAGCATGCGGGATAATGTGTCATACTGCGCAATTCACACTTATTCATAATTTTCTTTGTTACCCTTGGATGGCATAGCATTTTCTTTCAGTGGCCACTCCATGTGCTCCAGCCAAAAATCCCATGCAGTGACAAAACTGTGCATCCTCTAAGGGCTGTATAATGCGGAAGTAACTTGGAAGCCAGCAACTTTTTGGTAGTGTTGTCAAAAATATATCTACAGTTTTTCAATACTGAAAATTAAAAATGATCCGATATGACTTCTCCGTAGTATCTGTTAGAAATTCAACAATTCCCTGCACATTCCCTTCCCCTCCAGGAGGAGACACTGCTGCTTCTGGTCTGCAGCAACAGTCTCAGTGGGATTATTTCCACTTCCTGGGACGTCTCCTATAAAGGGGCGGCCCAAATTGACATTCTGCCTTTTGCCCTAGTTCAAACAAATGCCGTACATGCCGTGTGTCTGTTGAAACCAAAATCAATGTCAGTTCCAAGCTACTTAAGTTACTACGTTACTGATTTAATGCTTATTTGATACACAAGTTCATCCGTTATTTTACTCTTTATTTGATATGACTTTAGATGATTTGGAATGTAATATGTTCAATAGTTGATTAAATTAATGATCATTTATTCTCGCCTAGAACCAAGGCAAACAGCAAAGTCAGCTTTGGAAATACACTTGACTGATTTCACCGAAAACCATTTCCTGGTGGTGTGTGGCTCCAGTAGAAACCCCCTGCACCTAACAGTATCGCTACATCGGTACTACATCGAGGCGACGTGTGGCGTTGCCAACACACACATAAACACTCCGAGTGCTCCCTCCGCTACCTCCCTGTGAGGCAGGAAAGGAGGAAGATCGCGTCGCAAAGAGACAACACTACTTTTTGGCCTATGTGCTGGTGAGCACCTCCAGTGACTAAAATGGTTTGATGTTGATTCTGTTTCATGTCACCCCAGCCTCTCTTATTACTTGTTTTTGTGCGTGAGATTGATTCTAAGTGAAGTAATGACATTAAGTATATTGCCTTTTCCACCATGCAAGTAACTATTACTTAATAAACACCAGTAATAAGTGCATGTGGTTGATAACCTAGTAACGTTAACTAATTTATGTATGCTAGGACAGCTATTGGATGCATATATTGATCAACTAAGTAAACAGACTGTTACGGAACAGTCGTGGCTTAGAACCCAGAGCCGAGTAAGCAAATCAATACAAAGTGTCATTAATAGGAATAGTCCAATTGTAAAAAAAAAAAAAAAGAAATTAAAAAAAAAATCTATAGGTAAATCCCAAAAGGCAAAGTAGCAAAGAAATATAATGAAAAATAAGAAAGCAAAGATTTACAGCTCGAGGCACGGAACAAAAACTGGAGATACAGACGATGAAGAAAAGAGGCACAGGAGTCAGGATCATCAGGCAACACTCTGGCACTGATAGAGGGTGAGCTGCGAATACAAAGACCGACTAATGACAGAATACAGGTGTGTCTCGTCAACCACGCAACCCTGCACACGCGAGAAGAGAGAGAGAATGATGGAAGAAGACAATTTTCAAGAGTAGCCCTGTACATGACCTGGTTCATCAACAAAAAGACAGCGGAAGGTCCGGTTACTCTTTGCTAGGGATCACAAGAATTGGACTGTTAATGATTGGGCTAAGGTTCTCTTCAGTGATTATTATAGACCAAATAATAATCCAATGCCTAAAAGCACTGTTTTGGTAGTACAATGCCATAGCTATTGATGTAAGAACTTAAGTGATTTTAGTTATTATCAAGAAAACCATGGAAAATGGCTAGATATCAGCTCTTAAATTAAATTCTTATGAGCTGTTTCTATTGTTAATATTAGTGGTACCAGAAATTATATATATATGTATATATATATATATGCACACACACACACACACACACACACACACACACACACAAAATTACATTCTTACACTGTCCAGATTCTCTCTCAAAAAAAACTAAAACCTCAAACCTTGAAGTATTCTCAAGCCATGATCACATTTGTCAATCGTTGTGTTTTATTGTGAAAATTAACCGGATTTTCTTGTGTTTCTTTGAGTGACTGCCCCCCCCCGTGTTTTTTTTGAGCGAATTCCTGTACTATTGACGAGGATCGCTCGCAGTTCACGCACAAAATAGAGCAGACGCCGAAACGACAACTGCATGGTGTGAGCCGCGCGCCTGTTCGCGTCTGGTGTGAACCACCACATTGATTAACGTGGGCGCCGAATGGAAGCGCTCGGCGCTTCGCTTCCACGTCCAGTGAACTGACGTTAAATGCATGGCGCGATCCGCGAGGGGAGCCGCGCGCCTGTTTGCGTCTGGTGTGAACTACTACATTGATTAACGTGGGCGCCGAATGGAAGCGCTCGGCGCTTCTGCGTCCAGTGTGAACCGGGCGTAAGTTTGGTCAGTACTCAATTCTTTACATAGCCGTCTGGTTTTGTCAGGGGATTCATCAAGACAATTCACTTTTTAGTCACTAAAGAGTCAACCATCGAGCACCATGCCTGCTTGAGACTGGCTTCACTCAATCGTGCGTTGAAGCAGCCCTTGCTGCAATATTAACAGCTACACGCATGCCCCACTGATGATCTACATTGATGGAATTAAATGAAAAAAATAAAAATGCTTACGGTTGACTGATTTTTCTTATTGTGTGATGGCGCCTCTGTGGTGTTCTGAAGGTCTGTGGCTTGGAGCAGTTCTAAAAGAACCACCCTTCAGAACCTGACGCGGTTCAGGAAGTCCGCATGCTCTCTTGTAATTCTTTGGTGGCGACCTGCTCTATTCAC
>NW_027466073.1:2567500-2575000 GCF_046127955.1 Nelusetta ayraudi
CCTGCAATTTACTGTACCGCCAGGCACATACATAAATACATAGCTGTTTATGTCTGATGACACACAGAATGGGCCCCTCAGAATCATAACAGAGATACTTTGAACCCGTTTTTAAAATGTTGGGTTGAAAATAATGTGTTGTTTTTTTTTCGCAACATGAGGCTTCAAAATCATTTTATAAAGCTTTTTTTTTTATTATGGAATAATGTAAATTAATTCAGCATTTCAGTACGGCAAATAACAAAGGCAGTCAAGGCCGTTAACAGCAAAGTGGGTTAACATTTAACTTTATGTGCATCCATCTATCATTGTTATTACATTAGTATATACCTGCATGTTCTTTATTGGAGAGAGTTTTTGTTTCATAGCGCTCCAGGGTGGATGTTAAGATGGCACAAGAGGTGCAGTTGGCTGGAGAAATCTATGGGCCAATCAGAGTATAGCATCAATCATGCAGCAATTAAATTTACTAGTCATAAGCCAAGCCCTGAGAAAATCCATTTTACAGAGAGGCTGTTACCATCTAACCCCTGTATTCTGTAGCATTTTTTTTTTTTTTTTTATAAACCAGCAAAGTTCTTAATAATTCCAACTCTAAATAAATAAATAAATGTAAGAAAAGAAAACGAGAAAGAAAATTCCCTTTCAGTGTGACAGGCCAGAGACAATCTTGGGTTGTTGTTTTTTTTTTTTTTAATGAAAGATTCAGACATTAGATAGATTAGTTCAGTAGTCCTGCTCAGTTCAATGAATTCTGGATGAGCTTATTAATCCATGGGTGATCAATAATAGTGTAACAATAAGTGGTTCAATACCAACAGTTATTGGGGGATGGTTTAGGCTCAGTACCATTTTGAGTATTAAAAAGAAAACTTTATTACTTATTGGCAGTGTTGGGCAAGTAACATCCAGAATGTAATACATTATATATTTTTAGTTACTTTCATTTGAAAGTAACTAGTTACATTACAATATTACTGTTGCCAAATTGTAATGAGTTACACTACTTTTGGATTACTTTTGGAGTTACTTTCAACAAAATAGCTGCATAAATAACATATGACTAAGCACTTAAGAAGCTAAAATGTAAATTACTGCGGCTGATTATTTATCTATTATTATTTATAGAGCATAAAGTGTGGTGCTACCAGCACACTCTTTACCAGCGGGTGATGTGGCCACTAAAGATCAGCGAGATTCCCATAACATCGGTTAGCAGGATGGACAGCCTTGCCAACAGCTACATCCGCAAATGGCTAGGAACCACCCCACTGCTTTTCAGACGCAGGCCTCTTTGGCCGGAACATGCTGAGGCTCCCGCTCAAGCCCATCTCCCTAGGGTACAAGCAAGAGAAGGAACGGCTCGTACTGGAGCTGAAAGACTCAGCGGACCCCCTCATAAGAAGTGCAAAAGTCACCATCCGCACAGGCCGTACATGGAAGGCGCAGGCTGAGGTAGACCACGCCGTTTCAACGCTGCGACACAGAGAGGTGATGGGGGCGGTACAGACCAGTCGTGCCGGCCTAGGCTGGGGAGAGCCGCAGCAGTTCTGGTCAAAAGCGAGCAAGAAGCAGCAGAAGACCATGGTGGTAGAGGAAGTCACCAGGCTGGACCAGGAACGCCTCCACGTAAAGGCGATATCCCAGGGCAACCAAGCGTGGACACGATGGGAAGCCACTGTAGAGAGGCACATCACCTGGGCAGACATCTGGAGGATGCCACAAGCCAGGCTCAGCTTCCTGTTGAAAGCAACCTATGATACTCTCCCATACTCCCAGAACCTCTCCCAATGGTTTAGAGAGGAAGTAAGCTGTTCTCTGTGTGGCAGCGCCAAGGCAAACCTCCAGCATATGCTGTCAGGTTGTAAGGTGGCGTTGACCCAGGGACGCTTTAGATGGCGCCATGACCAAGTCTTGTCCAAGCTGGCAGAGGTCCTGGAGAGTGGGAGGGTAGCAGCAAACCGTACCCTTGCAGTGACAAAGCCAGACGTGACCGGGTTTGTGAAGCCTGGCAGCACACCCCAGTCTCCTACCCAGAAGAGGAGCAGCACGCTCACACTGGGGAAAGAATGGCAGATGATGGTAGACCTCAAAAAGCAGCTGGTCTTCCCGAGAGAGATCCTAGCAACTGCTCTTCCGCCAGACATCGTCATGTGGTCGTCAGTGGAAAAAAGGGTCCTCCTAATCGAGCTCACCATCCCCTGGGAAGTACCTCAAGTACACCGAGCTGGCAGCGGAGTGCCAAGAGGCTGGGTGGAAAGCCAGACTTCACCCTGTGGAAGTTGGGTGCCGGGGATTCGTCGGCAGATCAGCAGTCCAGCTGCTCTGGGATGTATGCGTGGCAGGAGCAAATCTGCGAAGAGCCGTGAAGGAGCTGGGAGAAGAGGCAGAAAGATTGAGCTATTGGCTTTGGCTCCGGAGGAGGGATAGTGGTTGGGGATCAACACCCCTGTAAAGGCAGCTGCATGGGGTGGCGGGGAGACGTCCCCAACAAGCCACCGGCCCCACCGCCGGGAGGTGTACTGGTATAGGGACGAAACATCAGTGAACAGCGGTCTCCAGCTGACCCAATGGCACCGGCGGAGGTGCGTCAGGCAGTGATGCCACAGCAGGAAGAACATCTCACCTGTACAATCATCTTTATCTCCACAGGTGCATCTCTCTCTCTTAGCATGGTGTTAGCATGGCAACGGTCCAGGTGTTTCTTTAGGTTACTCATGCTATTTTTCGATGTCAAGAGTTCACTCGGTGTTGCGTACAGAGTGCATTTTGCTATTATAATAATGAATTTTATTTTATAATAATGAATTCTACTTATATTGCATTCTACATTAAGAAATCTTAAAGTTCTACAAGAAGCATAAAACATAATATAGACAAAGAGCAAAGATACATAAAATATATAAAACCTGCTGTAAGACATAATTAGTCAAAAAAAACAAAAACGCACAACCCGAGCAATGAGACATAAAAGGACATAAAACCCAATGTAAAACATATTTAGTAAAAAACAACACAACCAGAGCAATGACACATAAAAAAGTGAAATGGAAAGTCTTGAGGCTACGAGACCATGCATCCTTAAGAGCTTCCGATTAGGCTTTTTGATGTTCTCTGTAGGCCACTCTGTGCACAGTAAGTCCAGAGCGCGATAACGCAACCGTCCTGGTCTTCACAGGGGCATGGGCATCTAGAATGCCACTCAGGGCTGCGTTGTAAAAACCTACTGAGTTACTGACTGTAGAGAGGGGCGGAGGGGCAAGATGCTGGAGGTCCAAGGCCAAGGCATCCTGGTTGATGTTCTTGATGATCCTGAAGCAGATCTGGCAATTGGGCTTTAAATGAGGGGAAGGAAATGGCATTTCAAAGAACAGCCATGTGGTCTGACACGCCCAGGTCGTACACCAACAGATTGGTAATGGGGGCAGCCAAATCAGTAATGACCAAGTCCAGAGTGTGCCCCCTCTGGTGCGTTGGGACGTCCACGTGCTGTTTTAGATTGACGCTGTCCAGCGCTTGCAATAGCTCGGCTGCAGAGTGGGCGGAGCGAGTGTCCACATGGATGTTCATGTCTCCTAGAACAACAACGCTGGTAGATGTTGAGCAGAGCGTAGTAAGGAGATCATGTAACTCAGGGACAAAAGCCGGGTTTGATTTGGGAGGTCGGTAGTAGGGCTGTCCCGGTACTTTATTTTCACTTCCGATACGATACCGATATTTCAACCTTGAATATCGGCCGATACCGATATCAATCCGATATCAGCATGCTACAAATGAAACATACTTCCATTATTTATTCTGTAGTGTGGCGTGTTAAAAAAGGCAGCATCAAGTGATATTACTCAAACAGAGAAATAAGCCTCTGTTCCACTAAAATTAGTCAGTGTTTGATATACGCCGCGACTGGCGCGATATTATGATTTAGCGCACGTTACGCTCAACGTCACCCAACGCGGCAGGTAAAAAAGGTGGTGTTGTCCCGGGTTTACAGATTCCATCGCAAGCCGATTAGTGCGGAGCCGATCGGAGCCGATTTTGACCCGGGTCGATTGCCGGGTCGTTTGACCTATTTTTGGCTCGGTGAGCAGATTCCACCGCCACCAAATGCTGATTATTTTTTTTAAAAAAAACATGTTTTTTGGGCAGTGGAATTGGGGCTTCAGAGTCAAAAACAGTTGTATTGGAGAACATAGCAGTTATTATTAACAATTACTAAAAAAAAACTGCGTAATAGAGACAATAAATTAAAAAATAAATCATGAATCCGTGAACAATGACCCAAATAATTTATAGTGCATAATTCAAAACAAATGAACAAGTTTACTGCTCGTATATTCTGAAAACAATTGAGATCAGGAACAAAAAAAACAACAAAACAATATTGTCAGTTAACTAAACTCGTGATGACCCTGACTCCTCCATCTCCACTTTCCGCAGTCCGAGCATGATGTGGAGATTCTTTTTTTAAGAAAATAAGCATTTCAGCATGCTGTGCTGTCAGACTGCTCCTGTGCTCCTCAATGATAATTGACGCTGTGCTAAAGAGTCTCTCACTCTCAACACTTGTACAAGGAGCAACGTAAAGTCAGCGTTGATCCAGTGCGCAGTCAGACTCAATAGAGACAGCGGACGATGGTCTGAGCACCATATGTCGGTGGTGAAGCTAAGAGCGTTTGCTTTCTCCACGGCTTTCTCGCGGCAATACACTTTTTTAACTTCTTCGTGCATCTGAGGTATAGTTTTGCCGACAATGTAGTGGCGGCTAGGGATAACGTAGCGTGGCTCGAGGTGCTCGATTAAGCGCTTAAACCCGACGTTACTCACCACCGACGGGGGCTGGTCACTGAGCAAACTAAATTGGGTAATTTTTTCTGTTATTGCCGATGCCTTTTTGCCGTCACAAGGGAGTTTTTCACGCTTGGACAATGTTTCGGCCAGCGTTTGCTGTTTGAGGGAGGTTGAGATTAGATTTTTCTTCGCTTCGGTGGTCTTTTGAAAATCGTCATGCTGTTGTTTATGGTTCTTTTTCAAATGCGCGATGAGGTTGGTCGTATTAAACTTCCCCTGGTTCTGCGCCACCACGGGCAACTTGTGCATGGCAAACTTTGCACTCAGCGACAGCATCTTTGTTCGTCTTTAGGGAAAAGTACTGCCACACGGCCAACATTATTTCTTCCTGTAGCACTGTTGAGGTCACATGAGCTCTACATGCTGGAGCCGAGCACTCTTCTTTGGCGAGCGCACCAGGTGTATTACCGCCACCTACTGCTGTGTTGGAGTATGAACCGCAGTCACCTATTTGCATAGGACAGAAGCGCCGGAGTAGAATGGACTGCTTTCTATCGGAGTGTGTGAAGGGGCAAAGTGGCCTCCCCACGAAAAAGGGGATCTGGGCCGACCGGATTGAGGTTGTGGAGTCAGCGTCAAGTGCAGGAGGGAAAAAAAACTTTATTCTTCTGTCCACAAAAAAAACAACCATAAATAAAACAGCGGGAACCAGTTTCCAGGTGTTCTAGTCTCGCATCAGACTAGCCAGCTCCACCCGCCACACCAAAATGAGCCCCCTTTATAATGGACAGCATCCTAGGGGCAATTGGGCCACCCCGCTAACCGTTGTGACATCGACAATGCCGAACATTCCAAAAAAAAAAACAATCACACAAAGAAATACACATTTCATTAAACAGAACACAATCCCCCCTAAACATACAAACCCTTAAATACAAATAAACCCAGCATTTTCCCCTTAATTACCTATTCAAACAAAAACCAACACCCCCCCCTGACGGCAATGGGCTACGCCACTTAGCCCCACGCTCAATAAAACCCCACCCCTGCAGCGGCACGCGCTTCCACCCAGGAGCAGCGGAGCCGAGCGGGACCAAGGACGGATGCAGGCGAGGTGTGGGTGAGCAGCATGGTGTCTAGGGTGGAACAGATGTTACAGGTTGGTAAATGGGAAAGAATGGGAGTCGCGGTGCTCCGCGCTCCCGACACCGACACCCTGCTCACGCCACACGGTCCCCCCCCCGCCCCAAAGCACGACAGGGCACAAGAACAGTATCAAATACAATAAAAATCCACTACACAACCCCGTGTGTGCCACTTTGTGTGTGTGTGTACCGGTGTGTGTGTACCGGTATGTACCGGAACAGGCAACCACTAGCGCGGCGCCATGACACCGCAGCTACTACTACTACTACTACAGTATGTTCCTTCTCTCTGAGGAATTGAAAATAATAGGCGAATGTCCATCGCGAAAACGTCATATCGGTTGTCATCTCAACTCTCAGCTTCCGCAGTGTATGTCAGCACCGGAAATAGCTCTTACTCGTGGCATTTTACCCCGTGTTGTCGGGAGACGTCCCGACAACACGGGTCTCCCGGTGTTAGCGGGGAAAAAACAAACAAAAACATTATTAGTCGAGCGGAGGAGTCTATTTATATAGCTAATTATGTTAAAATGCGCAGCAACGCGCATAACCTAGATTGTAACAGGTATAATATTACCGAAAATGTATCGGTAATGCGGTTATATTACTGCGTTACCGCAAATGCTAATATATTACTGTAATTTCATGACTGTTGTAATGCGTTACTCCCAACACTGCTTATTGGGAAATACATTTTGGATCGGGAAAAAGAAACTATTCATCTGTATTACCTGTCTAGAACAGAAGAAAGAAAAAAATTAATCTGCCTATCTGTTAATATTTATTTACTTTTTTTTTTTTTTTTTAAAGAACTTTAAGATGTTTTGTTAACATTTTTATTTATTTATTTATTTATTTTTTATTTTCAAAATGCTGCTTTGTTTCTTTTAAAGACCTTTATATGCATTGCAGTACCATTTTCCCACTGTGCAAATGTACAATAATTGAATAATTGATGCATGGACGTTTTGAATGGCTTTCATTTGTCACGGTTGTTCAGCATAGTCTGACGAAGTAAAAAAAAAAGAAAGAAAGAAAGAAAGGAAGGAAAAAAAACTGTAAACTCTGGAAATATTCAGAGGAATGCATGTGTGAGACAAGATTAAGCTGTGTAAAATTTGGTTCCAAGAGTTGGGTTAGGACTCATGCCTGGCTAAGAGGCGTTTGATCATCCACAGCATTTGGACACATGCTGGGTTCATGTGCTCCTCTGAAGCGCCGACAGAGCCCATTGAAATAGATTTCAAGGAAAGTACTCTGAGGAAAATTTTAAAGAAGCGAAAGAAGTGAAAATGCCACAATTTACAAGGACATCTTAGACTGTGGCTGTGATGACAGAGTGCTTTGCTATTCAATTTTATACGAAGATCTATGACATCAGGTGTGTTCATTAGGCGTGTGGCAATGCTGAGGTGCAAAAGAATAACTGGATCTTAATGGCAACCATTCAGCATGTGAGCTCTGAGTGTTTGTATTCAGCAAGAGAATAGAGAAGAATTATTATCAAAGGTGGCTTCAGTCTTTCTTGCTTGCAGGTAGAAACTGACTCTTGAACCATGAAGAACCT
>NW_027466073.1:2580000-2597500 GCF_046127955.1 Nelusetta ayraudi
AGGCTACGCAGGCGGCAGCAGCAGCAGCAGCAGCAGCAGCAGCAGCAGCAGCCGCCGTCATTAAAAGCAAAGTGTACAACACTGATTGAATCTGTCAGGAATTGATTAGCCAGCACAATCTAAACCGTAGACCCAAGCAGCTCAGACACACACACACACACACACACACACACAGACACACCACCAAGCTCAACTCAACCAGCCCGAAGTGACATGTCGCAGTTTTGGATACAGTTCCTGTTGTTTACAGAGTTCAGACCAAAGGTGATTTTTGATTGTTTCTAACTTTGAAACGGGCAACAGACAGACAGACAGACAGACAGACAGACAGACAGACAGCAACAAAAGAAATATGAACCTATGTCTATTTGTACATGTTCTGAAGTGCCTATTGCCTCTCAGCGGGGGGGGCGGAGAAACCAATGAGCAGGCCGTATGATTACAGCCCCAGCGCTCCTATCCCTACACGGGCAGCAGCAGCAGCAGCAGCAGCGGAGGCATGTGAATGTATCTGTGAAAACCGTGCACACAGTCGCCGACTGTGCGCAACAAACGCCATGTGACTTTTGTGGATTTTTCTTTTTTGCCCTAAAGTAGCAGCCGAGTGTTTGGTTGAGGGGCTGGGAGGTGGAGGAGGGGGCTATTATTATTTTCAACTGCAGGATCCAAACACGTCCACCAACGATCACCGGTGGTTGAGTATTTATTGAGAGAGGAAGGACGACAGACTCGGTCGCACCATGGGCAACGACGCGGTTGCACTCTCTCTCAGTCTCTCTTTTTGTACAGCGGTGCTTTTTTTTTCTCCTCTCAGTGACACACACGCACGCGCACACACACACACACACACACACACACACACAACAAAAATAGGTGGCCCCTGACGAGAGAGGCGCACTTCCTGGTCGCAGCCCGACGGATATTTGCGGAAACAGAGCATTGGGACGATGAGATACTGTTTGCTGTAGCACCCTGGCAGGGAATTCCTCAGCTGCGGCCGAAGAGCTTGAAGCTGGGCCTTGAGGGGGTCGGGGGGGGGGGGGGGGGGGGTGCAGTGAGGGGCCTGGATGGAGGTGGTTGGGGGCTTTTAATGGGGGGGGCCATCCGTCGACACGATAGCACGTCGGGGAAGCGGAGACGGAGGAGCAAGAGGGTGGGAGGGAGGGAGTGAGACAGCCTGGGGAGATGGGCGCAGCTGGTGATGGGGTTCGTCTCTCTGGGGCCACCTTGCATTACTGTACGATATGATAAAACACAGCCGTCGATCTCGGTCGGCTCTCGGTGGAACTCCAACCGACCGACCGATGGGGCGGAAGCGGAATAAAGGTGCACGCGTTCACACCAGCCTCAGCAGGCCACAAGTGGAAACTCCACATTTGACACACGCCGTTGATTTTACCAGTGCATATTAATGGTTTTTATACTCCAGAAACCGTGTATGAATAAAAGAACAATGACAGCTTTTCCAGCTTTTTTTCAGCTTTTTTTTTTTTTTTTTTGCCAAGCCACTTATTCAAACACTCACTATACTCTGCAGATTTTGTCAGAAAAAAAAAAAAAGTGATTTTTTTATCCATAAGCATGTGACTGAAGGTCCAGATGACCAGCAGCCTGTGATGGAAATAAATTTCTTTCTCAGCCTCCTTTTTATCTTGTGTGTTTTCCCCTCCTCCTCACAGTGAGTGTCCAATGTCGGTGGTTCCTTATGGATCGCGCAGACTGTGTACCGTCTGTCCATACTCAGTGAAGTCCCGCCAGCCGAGCCACAGTCCGTCAGTTCGTGGTCGTGCCTGTCGCCTAGAGGTCGTGGTTTTTTCGTTTTTTTTTACTGCGTTGTCCCGTACGCCGTTTTCTCAAATATGATTTTTTTTCCATTTTTTTGTGTGTGGTGTAAGTAAAGAGTCTGAAAAGAGAGTTGAAGACCCTTTGCCTCGTGTGTATATTTTTTTATGATTGTTCTCTTTTTTTATATATAACTGTGTCGGACACTTTCGGTGCCACAGTGCTTTTTTTTTTTTTTGGAATCTGTCGTCGGGCTTTTCAGATGTTTTCAGCTTTCTATTTTCTATGTTATGTTACGTGTCCACTGGGTAAAAAGGTTCAAGACGTTTTCATCAATAAAAGATAGAAAAAAACAAAAAACAAAGATTGTGGTCCCTCTTGTTTTTCCATGTGCCTGTGTCTAGATCAACTTAGCTGTCACCGGTTGAGCCCAGACAGAGCCAAACCAAAAAATGGCTTCTTAGTTGATTAACTCCAGATTTCTTTTCTAATTTTTCTTTTTTTTTTTTACCCTTCTAGAGCTTATTTGACCGGTGTGAGTCATCTGGTGGCTCTCGAATGGGCTCTCTACTCGCTCACCCGGAGAGCTAAATCACTGCCACGTCCTGCTGGGCCCGGCAGGACCGACAGGCCCATCCACAACTGCCAGAAAAGCGCTGTCGCTGAATGTGAGGGGATTTGCATCCGCCCAAAATAGAGACTTCCACCCTTTTGTAAGGAGTATCGATCAGTGAGGTAAGAGACAAATCAGTTAAGAACATTGCCAGAGAGGCCGACCAGGTTGCTCAGTCTGTTTAATAATATGAATAATAAAACATTTTATTTGGTGGCGCCTTTCAGGTCACCAAAGGTCACCTTACGAAATAAATAAAAGCATAAAAGACATTGTCAACATCATTAAAAACAAAACTGACAAAACATCAAAATAAAAACAAGTGCATGGTGTTTGTTTACAGGGAGTATGCCAGTTTAAAGGTGGGTTTTAAGTTGGGACTTGAAAGTTGTGATGGAGTCTCACTGTCTTATGTGTTGGGGAAGAGAGTTCCAGAGCTTGGGTGCTGAGCAGCTGAAGGCTCGGGAACGCATGGTACTGAGGCGTGAGGTGGGGATGGTTAGTAGTCCAGCTGAGGTTGAGCGGGAGGGAGTGTATTCATGAAGGAGGCTCGTAGTGGTTGGAGAGTTGGAGTGGAGGCGAGGCGGCTACGGGCGGAACCTCTTTCATCCATGGGAAACCACTGTAGCCCATGACTATTTGGGGCAGGGAGTGGAGCAAGAGGATGGCCGCGGACTGGAGCGACTGTTTGTGGGCAACGCTCATGCACTGCTCCAGCAGGGTTTCTTTACCCCCTTAACTCCTCAGGAAAGCCGGCGAACATCGTCCAACAGGTGAATGATCTTTTTATGAGCTTTCCTGAGTTGTTGGTGATGATCTCCTGGGGACATGAAGGTAGCCATGTAGCTTAACTTAGCCAGCTGGAGATAGTAGCCTCTCGGCTAACTACGATGGTATGAAGGGCCGCTCTGCTGCTGGGTTGGAATCCCGCTGCGTCTCCTTGCCTTTGGCTGCTTCGCGTTGCCTCTCAACAGATCTCCGTTACTGTTTTCTGTGTAGAAGTTGCTGAGCACATGGTTCACAGCAGGGACACCAGTCTGTCCCACCTCAGTGTTCATCCATGCCTGTCCTGTTGGTAAGAACCCTCCCTCAAAATAAAATAGGTGCTTTGAGGAATGCCATGCAGGACATTAACGTGTAATACAGGGGTGTCAAAGTCATTTTACTTCAAGGGCCACATAGAGGAAAATCTATTCCCAAGTGGGCTGGACCGGTAAAATCATGGTATGGTAATAATAACGTAAAAATAACAAAAACTTCCGATTGTTTTCTTTGTTTTACTTTGTTTGTGTTCTTTGAGCACTCTGCACTCTGCATCAGTGTTGCCAACTCTTTAGTGAGTTAAGTCACTATTTGCTGTCCTAAAAGTCGCTAGAAGTCCCCGAATGTCAGGTGTTGGTGGACTCAAATGCACGACAACCACTGATGCAGTTCAAAAGGTTTATTGGAGAGTCGAGGTCGGGCAGTCCAGGGTCGAGAACCAGTGCAGGCGGTGAGAGAGGCAGGCGAGATCGGCGTCGGGGACGGGCGGAGGTCGAGGATCGGAGAGGTCGGGCAGTCCAGGGTCGAGAACCAGTGCAGGCGGTGAGAGAGGCAGGCGAGATCGGCGTCGGGGACAGGCGGAGGTCGATGACAGCGACAGGGTCCAGACGGGGCAGATGAGGAACGTAGTCAGAGCCGAACAGGGTCGTTACTGGGGAATCGGTCCGAGGACGAGGCGGGGGCAAGGTCGGAGACGGTCTGTTGTCAACCGGGGAACGAAGGAGCACAACAAGGAGACAGGCGCTGGATTACTGGTGCAAAGCAAACCACATAATCTGGCAACGGGGGAACACGGGAGACTGGTTAATAAAGGCAGTGCAGATCAAAGGCGAAGATTGTTGGCTATCACGATAATAGGGGAAGATTGTTGGCTATCAATATCAAAGGGCGTAGGCTTGGAGACCGTGACACCGAATGACTTCATCGTCTAATTTGCATAATTGACAATTTGCACTTGATCATAATGGATGCTATAGGAGAGGAATAACGTCGAGGGAGAGACAAAAAGAGAGTAAAAAAAATATCCTAAATATATTTTAGGTTATTCTTTTTTTAGATATATTGTATAAATATATTTTTTATATATATATTAAATATTTTTACTACAATCTACCTAATATTATTTTCAGGAACATAATATTGTTTTATATGATTCTGGAATCGGAGTGGTGAGGGCTTCCTCTCTGAGGGTCTCCTCTGCTCCTCTCCTGACTGCAGCTGCCCAACACTGACGCGCAACGTGCGGCTCGACTCTTGAGGCTGTCTACGCCTTTGACTACTTGAGGACGGGGCAGGGGCTCGCGTCAGCACCCGCTGCTTGCTAAGGACAGGAACTGATGAGGAAGGCTACGTGCTTTCATGTTGGTCTCCAAAAGACCAGAAAAGTCTCCAATAACACCAGGAAAAGTCGCTAGATTTGTTGATGTGATGCAAAATGCTTGCCACAGTCAGCAAAATTTGAACAAATAAACACACCTGGCTTCATTCATTAAACTCTAACGACTCAAAATAGAAGACATTTGTTGCAAATGATGTGACTACAGCTGTAAAAGCCAGTTCAAAGTGCACAGTTTGCTGAAGGTTCAAATAAACACAATGGGAGGAGGCAGAGTCATAGTCAGAGGAGTTCAAGTGAGAGGTGTGAGAGGAGCAGGCCAAGGAGAAAGAGGAGTAGGCCACGAAGGGAGAGGAGTAGGCCAAGGAGGAAGAGGAGCAGGCCATGAAGGGAGAGGAGCAGGCCAAGAAGGGAGAGGAGCAGGCCCAGGGGGAAAGAGGAGCAGGCCATGAAGGAAGAGGAGCAGGCCATGAAGGGAGAGGAGCAGGCCAAGGGGGAAAGAGGAGCAGGCCCAGGGGGAAAGAGGAGCAGGCCCAGGGGGGATAGCAAGACAATCTCGCACCACCATTACAGATGAGATGTGAGCAGCAGCATGTCATTGTCCATGGCATGACAATGACTGAAGCAGGACTAAGAGTCCGTCCAAACCTGAGTAGGTTCTCGGTGGCCACCCTTATCCGGGCATTCAGAGAACACAGCAGGGATTGTGTTGGTCACTACAATAGATTTTTACAGTATAGTGGAGTACAATTGGTTTCATCTCAGTTGCTATATTACAAAACATGTCCATTGATGCTTCTACTGAATGCACTTTTTTGTTTGTTTGTTTGTTTTACAGTAGAGTACATACAAGTCAGTACTGTAATGCATGTTTGTTCACTAGAATTGAAAGAATGCCACATGGAGGTGGAAGGGTTGCCATATTTACACCAGCACAAAAAACCCTCATTGTGGTTATGGTACGGGAGAACAACACCATCAGACTCCGAGAAATCAGGGACAGAGTCATTGCTGATGTAACCAGGGTATACATTTTCTTTTGTTTTGGTCTCTTGAAATGTCATCAAAATCCTGATTTTATTTGTTTTGTTTTGTTTTGTTTTATTTTCTAGTTCAACGGAGTGAGCGACAGAGACGTAAAATCGGTACTGTCCCTTTAAGATGATGCTGCTTCTTACGCGCGAAAGCTTTGACGCTCAGTCTGCGCCCACTGAGAGCAGGTCGGTGCTGATTTCTCCCTTCCGGTTCTACTTCGTTTTAGTTTAACATGTTAACGGTTTATAAATATATATGTAGGATTGATAAATGAAGACTGTGAAATGTCCGGGGTGTGTTTCGTTTGGATAATGTTGCAGACGTGTCTCGTCATTTTGATCGCTAGTACACGTTTCTTTCTGTAGCTTTTTCTCATGTGTTTGTATGTGTGTTGCTAACAGAGGCCTGCAATGTCAGCCAGACCTCGCATCACAGTCTGCGTTCATTTGTCTCTTCACACAGCCTGTGCTGCGTTCAATGAAAGCCAGGAATAAAGTGCCAGCAAACACTGCAACCTGAGTCCATGTGTCCTTGAACACAACGCAAGATACAGAAGTGAACGGGCATGTTCACAACATCACAAGAGACACACCCGTTACACTGACGATGTCAACTTTGAGAACACTGACAATGTCAGCTTGACCACAATAGACAGAGTTCTTTGGTGCCAAAGGGTGCACATGAAGCAGGCCTATGGGGTGCCCTTTGAACCCAACTCTGATCGAATCAAAGACCTGCGTGTCGAGTATGTGCAAGTAAGTATACGTCCATTGTCACATTACAGTGGATGCACATACTGTGCTCAGTGACCTACAGTACTACTATATAATATTGTGCTAGTGTATTGACTGTTGTTCCGGACACTTTCACATTGTGAAATGTGCTTAGGCAGTTGTGAAAAAAAGAACATTCTCGCACACTGACAATTGTGTTGTTTTGTTGTAGTGTGTGATGATGTGTATAGTGTTTAAAATGTTGCAGGCTTTGAGCAGCTGTTTTGGTGTGAAAGTTTGAATTTTGAAGAGAGAAGGTGGGGTTTTGTTTATGTAGCTTTAGAAAAGTGTTGTGTTTAGAGTGTTGGGAAAATGGAGAACAATTTTTTGAAAAGTGTTTTAGCAATTGAGAAAAACAGAAAGTTTGTTTGCAAAGCAGAAACAATATTGTGACATCAAGTGGACACATTTAGACCAGCAGTTTCTTTGATTGAAAAATTGCTGTTTTCATACTTTGCAGAATCACCTTGCGGGCCGTAAAAACTCAGTTTGTGGGCCTGATCCGGCCAGCGGGCCTTTTGCTTGACACCCCTGATGTAATATGAGACATTAAAGTTGAAGCCCCAGTGATTTTCACATTCCAAAAGGTCGTCCACATTTGACCCAAATGTCCATGCTCTACATGTCCAGTGGGTGATCTACCCCTCAAGTCAACCCCAAATACTGAGTGCTAAGCAGGGAGGCCATGGGGACCATGGTCTTTGGTATGACCTGGCAGGGGATTGAAACCCACAACCTCCCAGTCACCACCAAGCTGGTTATACTGTCAAAAGTGACAACTCGGCCAATCAAAACTTTGTTCAAGAACTGTGGGGGAAAAAAGCAGAACAAAGTCACAAATGTGAAAAAAGAAAAGAGAAAAGTAAAGGCACACTTGAGGATGATTTGAGAGATGAGATGGAGCAGATTATGAAAGCAGTAACAATGATTAATGCGCTGTTGAGTGGATGACCTTGAATCAAGAAGCAGAAGAAGAAACAACATTGAAACATAATGAGACTGACAGGAAACAGAGAGGCTGATGTGACCTAGTTTCTCATACCTCCTGTTTCATGGTGCGATGGAGTCACAATCTGCAGTTGGAGCGGGAACATCGAGCTTGACGTGTGAGACTGAAGCCTGAGAGTGCTCCTGTAGCTTGCCTCCAGGGATGGAGAGACAAATGAAGGCTTTAGGCTGCAGTAATAAATAGGAAAAAAAATGTCTTGTGGAAGGGCCTTGCCGTGTTTGTGAGAGTACGCAAAATGTAAACAGACACAGAAACAATGGGCAGAGTACAACTGCCAATTATTTTTGCCACTAGCAAGCAGGAATGTGAATGGCAGAAACCTTGAGGGTGTTGCACACGTGCGTGGGCATTGTACAATGATGGTACAATAGCAAATCTGTGTAATGTACACACTATAGCGAATATTGTCACAGGTAAAGATAATACCAACAACAGAATAATACATTAAACGTGAAGGCAAGCGGCTGCACTCTACAGGTCCAGAAGCTGGAGGACCCGGAGAAAGTGAGGGAGCACAGAAACTCTGGAAAAATAAGTTGGGAACATGAAACAAGTGATAAAAGCATAGATGTAGAGGTGGAGAGTTAAAGTTTATAATGCATTCATTGCCGCATTAAAAGCATTTCAGATCTTAAAACCAGCTGCCACAAATTCTTTGGAAATGTTTCTCCTGTCATGTTCTGTGCTTTTCCTGTTTAATTTGAAATCTGTTTATTCTGTTGTCAGCGTCCTTAAATTTACTTCCTGTGTTTATTTCTTGACGTCTTTCACCTGTGTCTCCTTGTCATTCCTGCCCTTGATTGCTCTCATTTTCACCTGCCGTAGTGTATAAATAGCCCTTGTTTCCAACTGTCTCTGTTGGTTCATTGTTGTCTGTCCAGGCTTGTCTCGTGCTGTTCCTAGGTCCACCATAGTGTTCAGTTGTTTTCAGGTCTGTTGTTCCATGTGTTCTCTTAGTTCCTCGTTACAACTTTCTTTTGCACCTGCCTTGTCTTTTTTTTTTTTGCCTTTTATGGACACTTATAGTTTGGTTTTTGTTTATGGTTTAAAATAAATCTTTTTTTGCTGCTGTTGTTTTGCAAAAACCAGGGTGGTCTGCATCCTACTTCCACGCTCCCGTTGTGACACCTCCAGAGAAAGCTTACTTTACTTTTAAGTCATTTTGACATGAAGGAAAATCCACGTATTCCCCCAGCCATGTGAAGTGGCATGATTATGTTTGTCAGGTACAGAACATGTTCCAGGCTCTTGAGCAGTGATTACGACCTTAACACAAATTGTTTCCCCTTATTTTCCTCCATTAGAATTCTTGGTATCTGTGTGGTAGTCAGAGAAGTGCATGTGCTACAATAGGTGATAACAATTTAGGCCTAACATGTCTCGTGTTGACAAAGGATTGACAAAGGGCTTTGTTTTTCATTTTGTTGTCCAATCAAAATACTTTGTTTGAAGGTTAAAAAATAAATGATTGAACTTGGTTCACTTCATTGAACTTGAGCTGCTTGGGATCTCCACGTGGCAGGTAGTGAGGGAAAAGGTTGCAGGAAAAAAAAAAAAAAATTAGACCTGTTTAATTCATAAATGAATTGGGTTGATTTGATTAGTGTTCAATGTTACTGGTAACTGGTGAAGACTGGATCAGACCGTGATGAAGCACAGGAAGTGCTGCGAATGAAGCCAGAATGAGGCAGATGATGGATATGAGGCAAACCATCTAAACGTGACCAAGACCACTGACAGACAAAACCGACAGGGAGAGGGGAAAAAAAGAGGACAACTAAAAAGGGCCAAGACCAAATGCTGCAGTGCCCACAAACAAATTTAGACCTCCTGTTGTCTTACAAGATTGGAAAAAGGTCAACTCTTTTGGCCTTAAAGTTGCAAAACAAAGGTTCTGGAAAATGTCAATAATCAGATTTTTTTATTTTCATTATTGGGTCATTCCAGAATAAACCTTCACTTTTCTGGTTTTCTGCTACATATTTATCAATAATAAAAAATAATAATAATAATAATAATAATAATGATAGGTAATAAACTATCAATGGCTTGATTAGCTCAGTTTACAGATTAATGGTACAATTTTTTATTTTACTGTTACTCTAATCACAGCAACAGGGTTGCAGGTAACAGGGTTGCAAATCCGTACTAATGTTAGCTTTCTCTCAGGAGTAGAAGCTAGTTGTTACTGCTGGCCAAGAGGACAAACTTACTTATATGTAAATAAGTAAAAAAAGAAAAAGACAGAAAAAAAGTCATATTCTCATCATATGCATAACAGGATTGCATGCGGTAGAGTGAGACGCTCAATCAAAGCTAACTATGTTATAAAAATATGAAAAGTAGAAGAGAGGACATATTGCTCTACCCATTCTTTTGGAAAACTGTTTTGATGTCAAGTCCAGCGTGTCATGTGATTCACTGCTTTCTTCTTCTTCTACTGTTACAGCCACAGTTGCTTGCCTGTTTGTGTGTTTGCTCTTTCCTTTCTTTCCAAGAGATTTGCACCCTGGCCCTGTCGGCACTGCTCCGCCTCTCCTCCCCTCCGATTGATGCAGCGCTGAGGAGGTTCAGCTCTCCAATCAACAAACGCCTTCCCTGCGCCTGACTCCTCATTGGTGCGGCACCTGCTCCATCCGACCTCCACTTGGCAGGGGCTACAAAAAGCCAAGCCACTGGTTCTGCCGGTGGCTAACGGCTGGTGAAGACTGCTTGCCCTGTGTAGCACTTTTTGACTTTGTTTTTTTTTCTGCTTTGCAGAGTTCTGTGCCTTTGTTGCACTTTGGTACCTGGCCCTTTTGTTTTGTAGCCGTTTCGCTTAGTTTTATTTCATTAGAACTGTGGGGTGTGGCCAGGGATTTCAGTTCCAAAATACAGACTTGTTTATTTTCCTTGATAGCCTAATCTTATGTATAGATACACTGGGTGCAGGGGTGCATGTAGTTTTGGTTTTTAGACTGCCGTAATAGAAAAGCCTATTTGCTTTCTCTTTCTGTTCTTTAACTTGCTTATTTTCAGAATAATAGTTATAGCTCGTAGAGTCCTCTTTATGTTATATTCAGTTATTGATTTAACCAGCACCCATCGGCCCTCTCCCTCAGTTTCAGTTTGGTGTTTTTTGCCCCTTTATTTTTCCAAAACAGGGTGCAATAAATTTACTTTACCTTAACACCTGGATTTTGTGTTACTTCCCTTTTCCCCCTGCGAGGCGGGCTTGTAACATCTGCTATGCTATAAAGGTTATGGTAAAAGAGTTGCATACTTTCCATGAATAATAATTATTATTTGAAATATTATGTTTATTAAAACACATGTTACATGAGACGGCATGTAAATTGGGTGGTTGGGACAAGAGAAAAATGGCATTTTAGGGAGTACTCCAGACTCATTTGGTATTTTTAAAACTATTTTCAAGCATTCTTTTCTCTTATTTCTTTTTAGATTTGGTCTCAGGACAAGTAAATTTACTCTAGTATAGCTAGTATTTTGTATGTGGGTTATCTAAAATCATTCCAGAAGGACAATTCTGGAATGACCCCATTATTATTTATTCAACGTTATCCGAGTTGATCCTATTTCTCAAAGCTTTGTCTGGAAGTGAAAACAAAATACTGGAGTGCCTATTGCAGTTGAACAAAATGACAATCATTTAGAAGAATAGAGGTGGCTGAGACTGGCATGAGGAAATTACTGTGGAAGAAAATCAAATTAATATGGAAATCATGAGTGAATCAACTTGTTCCAACAAGAGACGCTGATATTATGAAGTTCACAATCCCCCTCTCCACCCCCCCAAAAAACGAAAAAACAAAATGTTTCCCCGATACACTTGTGGATTTCGGCTCAATATGAAATCACCGCTATGCTTTCAGGCCAACAAAGAATCCACATCAAACAGCATTCTGCAAGAGCAAAAATCTTGGAGAAAAAGTGGGCGTGCGTGTCCTGTAATTATTTCCTGAAGACAATCTGCCTCCATCCTCTGCTGCTGATAATGTATCGCACTCCAGCCTTTCTAAGCACAGTTCCAGCATTCTGAATTAAAATGCAGTGAGCGTCTTTCTCTCTGTCTCGATACTGCTCACACGGCCACCCTAGAGTCAGGATTTCATGCTGTGATTATACATGATGGATATTGCAGCGAGCAGACTGCAGTAAGATGACAAGTGACAGAGGCAGAGGGAATGAGGGAGAAACGCAGAGATGAATGCCCTCTTATCTTAGCAGTAGGCAAGAGTGTGCAATAATTAATTATAAGAAAATTGTTCACTGATTAATTGTGATACTTTCTGGACAATGCTTAATGATTTATCGCTCTTCCCTTACTCTTCTCTCCCATCCTTCGGCAAATTAAGCTTAACTTGAGGGAAATACGTCTGAGCGTGTTCTACTGGAACCTCTTTCCACTTCACTTGCGCTGAGATGAAGCATTAAGTACATCAGTCACAAAGATACACAATGCTCTCATCTGAGTAGTTTGACGAAAGCGACACAATGGAAAAAATATCCAATAATAGTAGGTCTCGGGAGGGGGGGCGGGTGGGTGTTTACATTATTTTACATATTTTAAAAATGCTTGCTCATTTCACATAGAGTTGCAACACTGCCGAAAATCACGAGAAGACACATCACTCTAGCAAGCTTTTGCCGGACCTTTGGCTCCATAGCTTTGTCAGCCGAGCACTTGAGTACTGTAGGAAATTGCCATCCAACACCAATTTACATCCTTACCTGCAGAGGTTGACCATCTGCAATCACAAGCTCTCCTGTGGAACATGACCAGGGCCTACTCTGTCTGTTGTGCATGAGGGCACACCTTCAGATTGAAAAGTGTCCGTGTTCTGACTAAGACACTTTCTCTTCGTCTGGAAGGGAACTGCATGTAAAATAAATGACTTATGATTTCAATATGAGAACAGTCTTTGATAACGCAAGTGTTGGAGTGACTAGTGAGAGGACATTATTTTAACTTGCCTGGTTCAGAGGTAATATATAGTGCCAATTGGCCATTGACTAAAGATATTTTCTGTGCTCTGACATATGGCTGTACATTTTACTGTGCGTTCTCTCTTATCCAAGAGCAAGTTTGTTATTATATAATTATAATGTGGTATAATGTGGTTTTCTTCACTTCAAACCCGGGAAGCAGGAAAATCAAGAAGAGGAGAAGGAACAGGTTTGATTACCTTTTGGGTTTAGACCAGGGATTATGTTAACCAGAAATTCACAGTACTATTCTGTCTACACAATGATTGGAAACCTGAGATTTGGAGGTATCTCATGTATGTATATATACATATATATATATATATATATATATATATATATATATATATATATGTATATTGTTGTGTACTTCCCTTTGTTTCATTTATTATTTTACCCTAAACGTCATAATAAATCAATACTGTACTCTGTTGGGTGCATTCGCAAGAGGGGACCCTTTTGTTTGTGTGTTTATCGTTTAACCGGGTCACACAAATACATACATACATATATATATATATATATATATATATATATATATATATATATATATATATATGTATATATATATATATATGTATATATATATGTATATATATATGTATATGTATATATATATATATGTACATATATATATATATACATACATATATATATATATATATATATATATATATATATATATATATATATATATATATATATATATATATATACATACATATATATGTATATCAGGAAATTAATGTTTGAATATATTGAACGAAACCCCCGAAATATATATAATGAAACTCTGAATATAATAGCAGCGACGATCTCATCAATGCACAGGCGAATGCTTGTGCAATCCAAAACCCCCGGAGACTCGTGTCCAATGCCGTACTTCACGAAGAAGTCCGGTCTCTTTTCAATCGGGGCAGGCCTGGGCCTACTACATCAAGCCAGGCGGCTATTTTTAATGCCAACCTCAGCATGCCATTAACCACACAGCCGTGCCCCATAACAGCCCCTCCTTGCAACTGACGCCTGTTTACAAGAAAGGGCCCAAGACAGAAGAAGTAAGTATTTAAAATTAGACTTAGTAGAGCGCATCTAAATATACGGATATGCTATTATTTAGTTCTGATCTCCAACAGGCATGTAAAGGAAGAGAAAACTTTTCTAACATAATACATTAAATGCGCGTTATAACTGTGCAGAATCGTGTCTTGGGCCACCTGAAGCGTGTATACTTTTTTTATTTTTTATTTTTAGACTTTTTCCCACATAATATCCGTATAATGTCGATGTTGACGCCCAATTAAAATGCACGTTAAACACATTTATTGCACATGATAACATTTAGGTTAGGCGGAGTAGGGTGCGGCGTTTGTGTATGCAGAACTGAGAAAAGAAAAGGAAGCATAATAGCAGAGCTATTTACGGAATACTCCGTTGTATGTAGAGATGTGTTTGTACGAAAGTATTAACTTTTATTTGTCATTTAATATTTTGTATTAGCTTGTTAGCTGTTAGCTTGGTGTCGTGCACACGTGATTAGATGAAGGCAAAACACAACGTGCCTTATGGCACTGCCCTCTGAGGCGGCACTTCTAGATGTCAGGGAATTGCGGGGGGTAGGGGGTGCAAGGGGTCGCATGAACTGAAAGAGAAGCCGGTCATGTCGAATCAGCCACACCCACAGATCAGGGCAGGCGTAACATTTAGTTTATTATTGAACGTAGGCTATTTGATGATCGGCGATACATTGTCACATTACTCACACAGCGGACTGCGGACATACAAATGCATAATGAGTTTATGCCTGGCGGAGATTATTACTATGTAATTAAAAATAAGTTTTGCTTTATTATCCACGCTACACAATGCATAGATGATGTCTATCAATCACACACACACACACATATATATAAATGAATACAGTGTAAAATAAGTTTACTGTTAACACTGCATGAGTCTACAAAAATACATAATTGGTTTAATGTTTCTCAGGTTTCAGGCACAAGGCAGTTCAAGTTCTGTGACTCAGTCTTTTTTCAAGGAGGTAATTCTCCCGCCAGATGACAAAACAACTCATGTACAAAGGCGTGCCAAAAAAGCTTGGCTTTTTGAAAACGGCCCCTTCCAAGTCAGCCTTGGAATTTGGCTGTGGCTGGGATTCTGACAAAAATAATGCATGCAATAACAGCAGCCTTCCAGCCAGCTGTGGAGGGATGCAAGTATGTTTTGGTATTATTATTTTTGTTTTATTTATTTCTCTTTCATACGATACTATGACAGCTTCATTTTGAGTGCTTGTATGTATTGAAAATAAGTTACTTACTTTTACCGTAGTGTGCTCTTTCAGCTTCGGCAGAAGTGTGACAAAGTGGGTGAGAATCACCATTTGTCCCCAGTTTCATTTTACTATATTATTGTTTCATGCACTGTGTTTTTATTTTCCCTTAGGTTAAAAATCCTGCTGCCATGCTACAACAAACTAGTTGAGCCGTCCCTTACCCCCACACAGAGTTTGAATGGAGACCTTGCTTCATCAGAAGTCCATTTGTGTCAGACCTGACAAGGTCATTTTAAGTGATATAAAAGAAGATGTAAGTAGTTCTAACAATATCAATACATTTAGTTACATACAGTTTATTATTGTGTCAGTCAGAATAACAATAGAATAGCAAAAGAAAAGTCTGTTACAATATTTTGATTAGTATAGTCAATTAGGTGCATAAAAGTTATTGTATTCGTCTGTTTGCATTTACAGGTAGTTTCTGATGGAGAAAGCAGCTGTTCAGATGACCCTGGTTTGGCCAAAATGTCTGACACTGCCGAATTTGGTAAATATTTTTTACACCATTACATCATAAAAAATGTCCCTTTTTAAATCTGCCACATAATACATGTATGCTCTAATTGTGTTCTGATGTTCACTGTCATATAAGTTAAAGATTACTCGAAAGTGAAATTTCCATGTTACAGTTACAGCCATTGGTAGTGCACCTGAAGATTCCAAAGAAGTTGTCCCCTGGTGTCATTACTATTGATGAGACTGTCACCATGTCCAGTGGAACTCCTGCCATTTCTACTGGCAACACTCATGGCTTGTCGGTTGGCCACACTGTCAATGCCAGTGCTAAAAGGCGTTGCGTGTTTGGGAATAACACCTCCGCTGTGTCTTATGGTCCTACTCAACCCAGTGAATCTAGTTCATCCAGCACATGCCACAGGTCCATCTTTTCTAATTGTTTGATCTCTTTTCAGACAGTCATTTTAGCAAATCCCCATGGTATGAGCAAACAAATCATATTTGTACCTTAATATTCTTGTTTGATTTTGTAGTACATACCTTGACCTATTTGAGGAAGAATACCTCTCTTATAACCCTGCTCTCCAGGAAGCCATTTACAGGTCATTAGATGCCAGCACAAGTGAGAGGTCAGTAGAAGAACACAGCTCATAGCTTCCCAGCTTCTCAATGGATAACATATTTCTAAGGCATATTTCCACCTGCAGAGTTGCTGCATGGAGATTCAAGTTGCACTTGCATTTGTGTTCAATGCGGCGACATCGTCCCCGACCACTTTCGGAAGTGGTTTGGCAGATCAAATAAAAATCATCCTCATATTGTTTTGAGTATTTTTACATACTCTTTTCATTTCATGTGTGATATATCAGTGGGTTATTTTTTTTCTGGAAAAGCAAGAAAAAGTAAAACTATTTCCCTTATCCCTTATCTTATACAAATATTTTTGGAAAGTTGATTTTTAATCAGTATTCATAATGTGGATGTGTATGTTGGATTAAAGTATAGTCTGTGACTTGTTCCCATTGACACTAACAATGACTTTGTTTTATTGTCTGTTGTTTAGAGAAAATAGTGGAGCAGATTTCATTTAGAGTAAATACTGACAGCGCTGTGCGCTTCAATATTATGAGAAGAAGTGTGTGGGGTGGAGCATCCAGAGCCATGGGCAGATCCAAATTTGCACCTGAAAAGAAAGTGGATGTCAAGTTTACAGACGACTATGGGACATCTGAGGGAGCCGTGGACAACAGAGGATCTACTCGGGAGTTTTTCAGACTGTGTCTGTGTGAAATTAAGGACAGAATTGGCATCTTTGAGGGTCCAACTGATGCCAAAGTCCTCACGTGCAACTCCAAAGGTACTTACAACTATATTGTTTCTCATTAAGGATTTTGTGTAATGCTCCAATTTATAATTTATTTATTTATTTCAAATACAGGCCTGAGTATTTCTAATCTAACCATTTCACATGTGATGTCTAATTTCATTTGATAACAGCCATTAAAGACACCGGATATTTCAATGCTGGCCAGATTATGGCAATGTCAATTGCCCTTGGGGGACAAAGTCCATGTTCTTTGTCTGAACTCCTGTTTGAGTCTCTTCAAAAAGGTCCAGACAATGTCAAAGTAAAAATTGAAAACATCAGTGATGAAGAAACCAGGTCTCATGTGCTGGCGGTGAGCATATTTTCCTTGGATTCTGTTGAATTGATAAAGAAATCATTCATTTTGCATTTGCTGATTAGCAAAAACTAAAGCTAACAGTTGTATATCTTCATTGTAAGTAATTGTTACTGAATATTTACTGCTTCATGTCCTAATGTAATTTTAGTATTTTCAGATATTACAAGCTGAGACTGAAACACAACTGCAAGATGCAGTTGCACAGGCAGCCAGCCTGATCAATCTCGCAGGTCACAATGTTTGAATAACCCCACAAAACAAACATGAGACTGCTGCGGACTTGGCCCACTGGTACGTCTTCCAGTGGACCCGTGCACCTTTTGAAAGGTATGTTTATAGTTGCTGCCATAGAACAATATCAAAAGATGTAGAGTACCATTTCATAGTGCACCAGCGCAAGTCGAAGTATTTTCTTCTTTAAAGTTATTTTGGGAGCTGGCCAT
>NW_027466073.1:2602500-2627500 GCF_046127955.1 Nelusetta ayraudi
AATGGTCCTTAATTCCACATTCCACTGGTGATCATAAGGGGGTTGTACAGGCACACGATTGAGTGCCGTTTGATCCTGAGGAAGTTGGAGCATTCCCATTGTCCACAGTTGCAGTGGGGAGCGACTCGCCATTGTCCTCAAGCTGCGGTTGCTCCATTGGGTCACAAACTCATCCACAGATCTGTTTATTCTAGGAAGATAAACATGTTGCAGAGTTGTAATGTGAAGAGGGTCAGTGCTGTCTAAAATGTTGACATTTTCCATAAAGAGGAAAAGGTCTTTATAGAATCCTGACACAACCCTGTTTAGTTCTGCCCAAAGTCTTTCGATCCTTTGATTATGCACACTAAGAATTTAGGGGCACAAAAAAATAAACAACCTAAATGGTGTTAAAAGGCAAAGAAAAGAGGTGCATTTTAAGAAAATATTTAAAATTGGACAGTGACCAGACCTGTCTTAAGTGCGTAGGGGTGCAGAAGCTCAGAATGGTGAGACAAGCTACAGGCACCTTTGGCCCCGTTTGCACTTGGTCATTTCATGCGTTTTTCGTATTCCGATCGGCAAAAAACACATGAAGTAACCAAGTGCAAACAGTCCAAATCCGTTTTGTCATCCGAATACCAAAACCAGTAGTCGCATCGCATAAAAACGCATTCGTCACGGACGTGCGAACAGAATGCGAGCTCAGTCCACATTAACGACCGCCTACTCCACTCACCTCTCCCGTGTACGTACTTGGTCGGCGCCCCCCCTTCCCGGCATCGTCATTATGAAGTTACAAACAAGAAGCGAAAACAAATCATTTTTGTTAGACTCGTTTATTAGCATTCTAATGAATTTCATTCCGGATTAGCGTATTTTGTCAGCGGAGCAACGGTCGCAGTTTCCCCACATATGTGATTAAATGTGCGACGTTGCATCCGAGAATTTGCCAGCCACTGTTGATCCGAAAATAAAGTCGTCACCACTCTGTCCCACCAGTCGTTACTCCTCGTTCGGATCCATTTTTAATGTTAGTTTGCACCGTTTTTCTGTTAATTTGTTTACAATTTACATTTGTTGGGCACACGCCACTCCGGCTTTGCGCGCACCCCCGAACAAATCAGAATTTGTTGGAAACACATGAAAAAGTCATACTATCAAGCCAGACAGAAAAAAAGGCACCAGTGGCCACGATCGCTTGTCGCTGTCCATTTGGCGGCGAGCTTGAAGAGCTCCTCGGACCCAGGTCTTCGTCCCAAGCAAACCATCATGGCGTCGACATAGGGTTCGAGAGTCCCTCAGGTGAGTTGTACTGAATTACCGTCCGTGTGTTTGCATGTATCAATTCCATCGTATGTATATCAAATGTGGTGTAAATAAAGAAAAAGCCTGCTGAGGATTTTTTTTTTTTTGTGAGCTGTAAACATGTTATGTTCTTTGCAGACACGTCTTTGCTAGAGGGAGGAGAGGAGATGGCGATTGAGTCCACCCACGGGTCGCCAGAAGAAACTGAGAGCGATGCCGAGACCATTAACAGGCCCGAAACTCCACATTTATTGAGTATGTTCACTTGTTAGTAAGAAAATGAAAACACCAAGCAATCACACATACAGGGTTGTTTTAGCAGATGGCTTAGGCAACTCGAATGTAATTAACTTGAATTCATGTGTGAAATTATTTCACAGCCACATCTCGAAAGCCGAGACAAAGAAGGCGCCATACAACTGTTGACCAGGTGTTGGAACACATGCAGGACATGCAAACGGAGTGGGTGCAGCAAATGGGGGCAGAGCCAGGAATGAGAGGAACACCTGGTCAACAGCATCATGGAAAGCAACACCACGATGGTCTCGGCGCTTATGGAAGGCCTCCGTGGCTTGCAAGAAGCTATGGCACCTCAAAGGGGGCACACAGGGTACGAGTGCAATGATGGTTCCCTTACCTATCAGCACTTGTGATTCCAAATACTACGAAACAGAGATATTTTTTAACAAAAATAGCTAATATTTATATGTATATATTTCAAGTGCAATAAATGCTAGAACTTTGATATTCAAGAATTTTTTTTATTTTCTTCTGCATTCACAGTTTATAACGTGAAGTTTTATTTTCTTGTTTAATTTTGTTTTGTTTGTATTCATATCGATACTTTTTTTTTGTGGGGGACTATTTATATTTTGACATTTTTGTTCATATTTTTTGTTAGAAGAATTTTCACTTTGTTAATTAAAAAGCACACCAAAAATATGTTTTTGATTTGTTTTTATTTTGGTAAATTCAATGTTCAGAAAACACACACACACACACACACACACACACACACACAAAAAGGAAACCGGCTAAAATAATGCCTTTCGCAGAGGAAGATCTTGTGTCTTGCCCGGCAGAGCATTCACTTCTGGTGTAGCAACGGACACCTGGCTGTGGTAGGTCAATTTCCATTCTTGCTGCCTCTTCTGACCAGGTGGTATGGACAGTCTCTTTTTCATTTTCACAGAAGTTGTGTAGTGCACTACAAGTTGCAATAACACTTGGCGTAAAGGTGAAATGGAAGTCACTTCTCTTGAGCAGCACCCTCCAGCGTGACTTCAGTCTTCCAAAATCTATTTTCACTGTGGTCCTCTGTGATGACCCTCTCAGATTGTTTTTCCTGTTATCCCTCTGTGCGCCGGTGTCTCAGGAGGGATTGGTCACACCTGAATCTCTTTTTCAATCCAGGCTCCTCCTCCTTTATAAAATGGCTGCCACCACAGCCATCTCGCTCTCTCTCCCTACACAGCAAGCAGGATGCTTGTTTAGTTATGTTTGGTTGTTTGGGGTAAGGTTAATTTGATACACTGCTGACACCACGGATCTACAACATTTATTTAATTATTTTTGTTCATAGTTTCACTTTACTCAATACATCTTTTAATTAATTCAATTCTGTCTGGTCTCCCATCTTTTGTCTGAACTCAAGCCTGGTTCATGACAAAGTGGGGGCTCGTCAAATCCAAATTAGTTTTGTGGGAGGTTCACACAGAGTTTTGTGCTGTGGGAGAGAGGTTGGGTCAGTCTTTTGTCCTTCAAACATTTTGTTTTTTAACCGTGCAGGTCATTTGTTTTGGCATTGTGGTTTTGGAGTTTCTTTCCCCCATTAGGTCCAGACGGCAGGTTCTGTTTAGGGAATCCGTTGAGCTCTCATCAATAGTGTGGTGGTGAACGTGGGCAGAGCTGATTCGTTTGTTTCAGCTCAGCAACACCTCAGTGGCTTCTGGAGGATTGCTACTTCTCCTACCCACTGATTTAGTGTGTATAATGACCCCTCGCAATTAGCCTCGAAGACTAGGGTGGAGTTAGTTTTGGATTGAGGTAGTGGGGAATTGAACTCTATTTTTTTCATTTTCTTCCATTTGAGATGTTGGACCTTGCACTGTTGAGTGACCTCTACTTTGGGTGAGTAAACAAAATGACTTTGGTAGAGGAATTTGTTGAGGCTCCTTTAGCGGAGTTATTGGAGCGATGCACGAAGGACCAGTTGATTAAGCTTGCCGAATATTTTAAGATTGAATTGACTGACAAACGTTTGAAAGAAAATATTAAAATTATTTTGAAAAGTAAAATGGTGGAAGAAGGAATCTTGTCTGCTGGTGACCTGGTTAAACCCAGTCTGATTTTTCCAGTGGAGACCCCTATAGGTTTAACGTTTGAACAACAAAAGCACTCTTACTGTTAAAATTTGATCATGAAACCAGAATGCAGCATAAACAATTAGAACTTGAGCACTATAAATTAGACCCAATAAAAGCAGGGAAGTTGTTGGGTGAGGGTGGTGTTCAGGAAAAACCTTTGTTTAATGTTGCAAATAACCTGAAATTACTTCCTATGCTAGTTTAGTTATGTTTGGTTGTTTGGAGTAAGGTTAATTTGATACACTGCTGACACCACGTTCATAGTTTTACTTTACTCAATAAATCTTTTAATTAATTCAATTCTGTGTGGTCTCCAATCTTTTGTCTGAACTCAAGCCTGGTTCATGATGTTGAACGACTCTTGTTCCGCGGTCAGATATGTGGAACGGGCAAAGCCTTTGATAAGCCAGTCCATGAGTGGGTAGGCTGGATCACCAATAAGAAAAAGCCCAACGGAGGTACCATTTATGTCCTGTGGCTCCTGAAAATGGGAAGACAGAATAAGTACATTAACTACTGCTATGCTGACACATGTATATTATACCCTACTAATTATGCTTAAAGATCAAAAACATAACTCAACTACTATATTAGGACTGTGTCACCTTTGGCAGTAGATGTGCTCGGCTAAATAACGTCGACTGTCTGAGGACATTTGCGTCGTGTGCACATCCAGGCATCTTGCAGTTGATGTTCCAAAAACTAGGAATTGAATGCAAATATTAGCATAAACACACACAAAGTTAAAAACAGAACAAACAAACAAGCTAATGGTATTATGGCTAACTCACCGGTATGTATCGTCCACCACGGCCTGAAGAACATATGAGGTATGTATAACTGACGACACCGTTCCTTTGCAAAACCTGTACACAAACTTTTTGACTGTGGATTTGTGCACTCCAAACTGGTTTGTAACGACGCGGTATTCTGCACAGCTAGCCAGTTTGTACTTGAGTGGAATTGGCACTCGAACAGTCAACTCCTGGGGGCTTAAAACATCTTCCATAAGTCCACAAAGTTTGTCGAATGATCTGTGTGTCATTCGGAAATTGTCTTTCCATTACGTGTCCGAAAACTCCATCAATACGACCCTCTCCCACCAGTTTGTGCTCCGACCAGGCATCCAACAAGACTGAGAGTTTCGGGTCAGTAGTGATGGCACAAAGCGTAGCAGCGTAGACATTTTGTTTTTGTAGCCCTCCAACAGCATACAACGTTCTTGTCTGCCTTTTAAAATAACCATTAGCACGAGTAATAGGGTACACCTTATCTGCAAAGTTAGTAACACATTATGTACGAGACAAACAAAGCTGTACGACGCTCCATCTTGTCGCTCAAAAATGTCGGTTTCCGCCTAGCTGTAGTTAATGTGACGTAATAGGTCAACCGGAAGCAGCTGAAATGACTCACACCACCCCCTAGTGTTGGGAGGACATGTTCCCATCAATAATTCAAATTTCCCAGCTGCATGTATACGGGGACAAGGTGAGAACTCCGATTGGACGAGAAAACCGAATTATTGCTTACTCCGATTAAGCTCTGCATGTAAACGCACTGAGTGAGAGTTCAGCGCTTCAACAGCTCTTGGGTAGAAGCTGTGTCTGTCTGTTTGTTCTTGAGCGGAGTGACCTGTAGCGCCTGCCAGAGGGCAACAGGTGAAAGAGGTGATGGCCAGGGTGAGAAGTGTCCTTTACAATGTCCTGAGCGCTGCAGAGGGCAGCTGATGATCCTCTCTGCTGTCCTTACTACCCTCTGCATCTTTTTCTTCTCTGCCACAGTGCAGCTGGAGTACCACACTGCGATGGCATAGGTCAGCAGACTCTCTATGCTGGAGTGGTAGAAGGTCACCAGCAGCTGGATGTATATGTTCTCCCTTCTGAGAACCCTCAGGAAGTGGAGCTGCTGCTTCACCACTGCCGCAGTGTTCTCAGTCCAAGAGAGGTCTGCTGCGATGTGGACACCAAGATATTTGAAGGACTCCACCCTCTCTACACATTCGCCGTTGATGAACAGGGGTGCAGCGGCAGCTCTGTTTTTCCTGAAATCCAGGATGAGCTCCTTGTTTTTCGGATGCAACGTCGCACATGTTGGGGGAGGGCCCCCTCAGGCCAGGTGGTGACGGTCTTCATTGTGGGCTTTGTTTGACGATAGTGGGGAGTGTAAGCAGGGGTGAGAAGCAGGGAGAGGTGGTCAGACAGTCCCAGGTGGGGGAGGGGAGTGGCTTTGTGTGGTGATGACTTTATTTTCGGATCAACAGCGGCTGGCAAATTTTTCGGATGCAACGTCGCACATTTAATCTCATACGTGGGAAACTGCGACCGCTGCTCCACTGACAAAATACACTAATGCAGAATGAAATTCATTAGCATGCTAATAAAAGAGTCTCACAAAAATGATTTGTTTTCGCTTCTTGTTTGTAACTTTATAATGACGACGCCGGGAGGTGGGGCGCCGACTAAGTACGTACACGGGAGAGGTGAGTGGAGTAGGCGGTCGTTAATGTGGACTGAGCTCGCATTCTGTTCGCACGTCCGTGACGAATGCGTTTTTATGCGATGCGACTACCAAAACCACCTCGCGGAGGTGGTTTTGGTATTCGGATGACAAAACGGATTTGGACTGTTTGCACTTGGTTACTTCATGTGTTTTTTGCCGATCAGAATACGAAAAACGCATGAAATGACCGAGTGCAAACAGGGCCCAAGGCTCCTAAACAACATATTTTCTTCTTGTAAACAGCACTCAAAAAGAAATTGTCATCACTGGTTTCGTCATTGATGTCAACACTTGATTTTTTATTTTTTTTTTAAACTCTCATAGGATAAAGGGTTTAAATTTAATACATTTTGGTAGTGTTGACGCTGTTTGGTTTAGCTTTTGTCTTTGTTGTGTTATTTTTCTCATACAAATTGGTTATTAACTTTTTATTTTGATCGGTAAGTGAAGCTATTCGAGATTCTGCAGGATAATGTTTGCTTTCATTTGTCCAAGATCTGAGGGCATTTAAGTGATAGTATCTATCTGTGCGCAGACTCAATTTCTCCCTTAAATTTTCTAATCTGGTCCAGTCAAATGTCCCATTTTGGGAAAATTTAACAGACCATCTTCTGCAGTTAACTGGACCCATGTTGAAACAAATCTAACACTACTGGTACCATAGTTCTCGTACATGGACTTTACAGCGGTGGTCCCCAACCACCGGGCCGCGAACCGGTGCCGGTCCGTGGGTCATTTGGTACCAGGCCGGACAGAAAGAACAATTAACTTATGTTAAATGAATCCCGTTTCATTCATTATCTGAGTGAACGATTGTATTTTGAGAAATTACCGGATTCTCTCCGTTACGTCCATCTAACGCTCAACTCTTGATGCATGTCAAGGCGCTTGTCTCGGTCATCTGATACGTTACCGCGAGATTAAACCCACAGGCTAGCAAGCAACATGAGAGTCGATCGGCATCTCCTCCACCCACCCCCCCCCTGTCAACGATCTTGTGTTCATGCCGGTCCGTGAAAATATTGTCTCATATTAAACCGGGCCGTGGTGCTGAGAAGGTTGGGGACCACTGCTTTACAAGACAGGTCAACTCTCTCCTTGATCCCCTGATAAAACAACTTCACATTGTCCTTCTGTAAGATCCCATCTCAACATTCTACTTAGGAGATATACATCAAATGAGATGGTATATACCTCAAAGTATTGGGAGAGAGAATCATCCCCACTTCTGTCCACCGGTCCTGTATAGTCCTATTACCCAAGTTCATTCATTCATCTTCTATACCCGCTTATTCCTATTCAGGGTCACAGGGGTCTGCTGAAGCCTATCCCAGCTGTCTTAGGGCGAAGGCAGGGTGACACCCTGGACAAGTCGCCAGTTCATCGCAGGGCCTTTCCCAAGTCTCCCTAAATGTTGTTATATTGTTCTTTTGAACGTGACAGACAACTACAATTACACAAACAAGGATAGTGTATTGCTTAGACAGACGGCAGTGTTTTGCGCTTGGTTCGCATCATTCTCGTCGATGAAAATTACTTGGAAATGATGTGGTGTATAATGGCTATAATATTACAACAGGTTATAAACTCCTGTAGCTGTAATGCCTACAACAACTGTTCAGACGACGAAACGTTGCATTGATTCGGTGGAAATGGTGAATTGATGAAGTAAACACGCTGCAGCGCTAGTTCATTGATGTGGGATCGGTGGCCAGTGTTCTGAGTTTTTTTTTCCCGGCGTCTGAGCACTTTTGGCTGTAGAATCGTTCCGCGAACAGACGCGGAAGGATGGTGTCGTTCACGCCAGACTTGAAGCGGCGAGCACTTCCGCGGCCGGTTCGCACCGTGCAGCGGTCATTTCGGCGTCTGGTCTATTTTGTGCGTGAGCCGAAGGACAATGAACAATTATCGAGCGCTGATGGAACGTGATCGAAAACTTTTGCATCAGCACTTGATAGACGCAGCGACTGGCGCGATATTATGACTTGGCGCACGTAACGCTCAACGTCATCCCGTGAGGTCAGGTCCAGAAACAGAACTCCTTTTATTTCATTCATATTTAAATAACGGCAACATAAATGTGAAACTCAGTCTTGATTTCTCTTCATCAGAAATAGGTTTCTTAGACCTAAAAATCTCTTAAGATGTCAACGGAGATTTACATACCTCTATCTTTAGGAAACCAACTGATCGCAACACAATCCTTTCAGCACATAGTTTTCATCCTCCCTGGTTAACAGATAACATTCCTTTTTGGTCAATTTTAAAGACTCAAACATATATGTGATTCAAAAGAAGACTTTGAAAACAATGCTCAAGATATGATCCAGAGATTTAGGGCAAGAGGATATCAACATAAAACTTTATTTCGAGCTTACAACAAAGCAAAATGTCTCCCTAGAGAACAATTTCTGGCCCCTAAACAGAAAGAACAACAGAATTATGATCAAGTATACTCTGTGACACAATATAGCGACCATGCAAACAAAATTAAACAAATTGTTAAAAGAAATTGGGACATTTTGAAAAGTGATGGTGTTCTTAGAGAAGCTCTTCCAGACCTTCCAAGCATCAGCTTCAGAGAGCTCCAACCTTGAACGATAAACTTGTGAAGAGCCGTCTCCCCCTGTATCAAAGAAAACAATTGTTACATCTGGTCGTACGTTTGATATAATTCATTTATTAATTGCAATATGTCTTTTGTTGTGCACAGACTTGAGTGCCCATGTGGACATTTCTACATTGGGAGAACAAAACGGAAATTAAAGGCGAAATTAGCGGAACAAAAGCATGCAATTAGAATTTGTAATCCACAGTACCCCATGGCTGTCCATTATAAAAATGCAAATCACGGTAGTTGTGATTCTTTAAAAATTTCTTACATAGGACATATTGAAAACTCAATCAGAGGGGGAGATAGACTCAAAGGACTCCTGCAAAGAGAGTCTTTCTGGATGTACACACTAAAAGCTACCATCTATCCAGGGTTAAATGTAGAACTAGATCTCTCTCCTTTTTTGTGATTGAACCCCAGTACTATTGGTATGTGTTGTTGTCTTTGGAGAACGATGATGGTTCCTCAGTCCCTTGTTTAGATGAACATACAGTATATATAGTATATTTTTTGTTGTTATTTTTAATTTTCCTCTTTGATTAATTGTGTACAGAGTCTCTCACCCTTTTATTTTATCATTGCTCATCAGGTCATGCCACCACCCACCTGCTCATATTGAATATTTAATAGAGAACTGAGCTGTTTGACAAACATTTTATCCTTGCCCTGACGAAGGCCAGTGTGGCTGAAACGCGTTGGCGTATTTTATGGATTAACCAAGTTACAATAAAGGCTTTTTAAGTATCACCCTCATGAGTGCCTCAGTTCTCTTTTCTACAAGTGTTTTCTGGATCTCCCTGACTGAAGAGCACCTGAGGGATACTCCTTTTTGCCACACCCAAGCAGCACTCCATGCACTGTGTTTTTGAATCAAATGTTATGTATTGAATCATTTACCACAGAGAGATATGCAACCCAATCTTCTATGGCACAAGAAACACTGAGTTGCCTGGCAGTGATTCGTATTAACAACAAAGTTGGCCATCAGATTTCTTACAGTGATGTCATAAATGACTTTGCCACCAGAAAAGCCAGGAAGCACAGGTTTTAAGGAGTGACTATTGAGGAAGAACAAAGTAACATTAAAAAAAAGATGTCAGATGTGTGGATTAAGGTAGTTCATTTATTTATTCATTAATTCATTTTTCTAAAGTTTTCGCACATTGTTACATACATGTACATAGTTTTAAACTTTTTAACTGTTCATTTACAGCATTATTTAAGTATTTGCTTGACGTTTTATATAATTTTTTGGTAATTTTGGTACAGTTGAATTGTTTATATATACTGTATACACACACACACACACACACACACACACACACACACACACACACACATACATACAGTGTTTTTGTTTGCTTTTGCACATTTTTTTTGTTTTTGCATTGTAAAAATGTTGGCACATTGCTGCTGCTGTTTTTTAAACTAACAATAAAACAGATGACATATTTACAGTAAATACATTGTCCATTGGTTTATTTTTGTTCTTTTAGGCTAGATGATATTCCACTGAGTGCTTTATCACTTGGAATGTTGTAAACAGAACTAAACTACATTACACATGAAACAACACAGCATTATTTGAACCTGTAACACATACCTGTGTAAAGACATGTCAGGCTGGCAGAAATAAAGGGCCCCCAAACCAAATTTCGCTTAGGGCCACATGGAGGCTTGGGTCGGGTCTGGTGATGAGGGTGCTGTCGTTCCATCCTGATTCCACCAAGAGATACACAACACACAGAAGATTTCCCATATCGACTGGCGTATTTAGTGCATCCTCATTAAAGCAGTTCTAGGTAACTTTTTGACCATAAAATTATGATTCCAAACTCTGTAAAGCGGTAGATATACGTTTATTAGGATCAATGGTGCCGCCTCGGCAGCGAGGGGGGGTGGGGTTGTGCCGGCTGTAACTGCACTGCGTAACTTTCAAGCGCGACCCGACACACCGGATGAACCACTTTACGGCAACGTCACACGTTTATTTAGAGGCAGTCTTACATACTACTATTACAAATACATAAGATCGTAGAATGACGAAATGGAACCCAATAAGTAACCTTGATGAAAGACAAAGTAATAAAAGTGTTGAACGTTTGCTACAACGTTATTGTCGTAGCAAACCCGTAGCAAGCTCAAGTTACCTGGAGCTGCTTTAAATGTACAGCGTGTATAACTGTGCCCTCTAGTGGTATGGTTTTAGATTGCAGAGCTCATTTGCTCAGCGTCCCTCTCCCAAGCTTGCCAGTGCCACCTTCCTCTTCATGGCTTTACTTGAAGATGTGAGTGTTCACCCTAAATACGAAGCTTGCGGTCAATTGGGCTTGATTGTCCACACCAGGCTTCCTAAGAAATATGACGGCGCAAGATGGCAGCCAATTGGGAGCAAGACCCTGGATCATTGTATATTCCTATATATAAAAAATAATTATTCAATAGGTAGGAAAACCAATAGACTTTTATAGTACTGTGAGATTACGTTTTTATTTATAAATTCACGGGCAGTATATTGAGCTTTTATCAATATAAAAATCATATATCATGCCTAATTCTACACACTGGACCTTTAATCTGTGGTTCGTGCGTGCAGAGCGGGTTCAATCCCGGTCATGGGGCCTTTCTGTGTGGAGTTTGCATGTTCTCTCTGTGCCTGTGTGAGTTCTCTCTGGATACCCCGGCTTCATCCCACAGTCCAAAAAAATGTATGTGACCTGAATCGGGAACTCTAAATTGTCCGTGTGTGTGTGGATGGGGATGTGCTTGTTTGTCTTTTTATGTGGCCCTGTGATGAACTGACGTCTTGTCCAGGGTGTACTCTGCCTGGTGGCAGCTGGGATAGGCTCCAGCAGACCTCTGCAACCCTGAGTGCAGGAGGAAGTAGGTATCGAAGATGGATGCATAGATGGGTGGATAGTTGAATGGATGGATGGATTATTATTCTACAGCTGCAGGTATTCATTATTGATAATATAAAGTCTTAAACTTGTCACAATAACCTTTGGTGTCTCTATGATCTGATATTATGATGCTGTGTGTGAATTCAAAGGACAGGGACAACAAATGCATGCAATAATCCCTGCTGTTATCAATATTAGTTATTCTTTCCTGTGCTCTGTTTTTGTAGCACCGTTTTTGTTTTTGTATTCCTTCTGTTTACTTGTTAGTGGAAAGGTGTCAGCAGACAGATCCTGTAGCTCTGTACCTCAACACAGCAAATGCATGTAACTGAACATGTTCATTGAATTCTGATTAATGACACAAACATTTTTGCTCTGTTTAAGGGGAGAATTGGCTGATTATGGCAATCTGGTGGTAGGTTTACGCTCTACAGTTGCTTTGGTAAAAATTTGTGTTTTTTCTAACACCACTACTGCATCATTACTTTTCAACGGTGCTCATTATCTGACATATAAAAAGGCAATAATCATAATGTTTACGCAAAAGTGTCCAACAATCTTGCTAAAGGTGTAAAATGAAGCAATGCAAGAGTAAGATGTTTGCATAAAATAATGATTGTTTGGAGTATTTTCCAGTTTCATTTTCCTATTTATTTTTAGGTGAGGTTTGAGGTTAACTTTATAATTGTTCTTGTTGGCAGTCAGTTCCAAGATTGAAGGGCTGCCTTATCAGGCCACACCAATCAGGATGGATCAGCCAGGAGGTGGAGAGAGGACAGCAGGTGCACTAGTTTGTCAGTCGGGTCCCTTCACACCTGACAATATTTCTGACAGGCTTTTAGTCGCACACTGGAGGAAGCCAGAACCCTCAGCCTCGGGCCCTAACAGCCAATCTTTCACAAAAACTTTTTAGAGGCAAGCGTTCAGCCTTGGGTCAGCGTCGAGGGAACCCAGCCTTCAATCTAATCTTGTGTCTTGTGAGACGTGTGTTTGTGTGTTTGAGATGCTCAGTGTGTCTAATTTCATGAAACACAACAATTTGTCTTGTTTGGCTTCCTCTTGCCAGAATCTCTTAATATCCTCAGCGACAGCCACGTTGCGCTGATGGTTAATGCGCATATTTACGTCGCGCTTGGTGTGTACAGAAAACATTTGCCAATGAAAGATTTGCATTTTCGCATCGCTTGGTGCCTGGTGTGTAAGGACTTTAAGTGTGTGTGACCCTAGGAACATAGAAGACGGTTGTGTTCAGTTGTACTCCCATACTTGATAAGAAAAAGGGCTATGATTTCTGTGAAGGTTCTCAGTCATCCAGGTCATCTTAAGTTGGAAGGGTTAGGGTTAGGACAACTTGTTTTTGGGATCTTGAAGACGTTTCACCTCTCATCTGAAAGGCTTCTTCAGCTTTGAAAGGTATTGGAGAGTCCCAGGTATTTAACCGCCAGGAGGTGTGGGTGGGGCTAAGGCTGATGGTAAGGCTGATGGTAGCAAGGTGTAGATTTTTCAAAAAAAACGTGTTGATTATCAATGAGGTGTTGATTCTGCAAATAGAGTGAACCTCATTAGAGTCGTTAATCTGACGACCCATTTTAACCCCTGCTCCACTGGCCAAAAAACGTTGTGATGTCCCGCTACTAATCGGCATTTGGTGGCAGTGGAGCAGGCTCACCGAGCCGCGCTGTTCCGCGACATAACGGGTCAAACAACCCGGCAAGCGACCCGGGGAATAATCGGCTTGCGATGGAATTGGGGGTGGGGGGGGGGGGTAGCGAAGAGGCTCTAGGGTGCCTCCTGCTTCTGCCCTGCCATCATGGTGAGTTGTTAAGTTCCCTTGAGGAAAGGTGTGAAGAGTGGTTGAATCCTCTGAGGAGAGTCCTCAAGGCTGCATTTTAAGTGGCTGAGAGATGGTGTCAGAGTCCTCCCCCTCTGTTTAGAGAGGTTCCCTCTAGGTGGATGATAGGGCGTGTTTTCATTGCCTCGCCACGGTACGGTGTTGTGGTGTTTGCACTGGCCGCTACACGGTTGTAGGGGGTGCTGTTTTGGTACCTCCATCGTTGAGGGGCCAAGTGAAACTAAGCAAGTTCCTTGGTGAGCAGAACACTGATTGGCTCAGTGTCCTCGTTGATGTCCCCTGTCGGAGCGAACATCGACGCCAACTCCTTCTTCGCAGCGCTCCGCGTCAGGTACATTTGACCGTGAATGCAAGTAGCTACTATTGATGTTGTACGAATACATTTATATGTGTATACATTTTTTGAATGCAGCCATTTCAATACATGTTTTCTTGTCTTTTGAGGAGGGGCGGGCAAACCAGGAGTGCCCTCAACGTCGCGGGTGTGTTCAATCACATTCGCGAAAACGACGAGCGGCAAATGGCGCAGCGCTCGGAACAAATCCAGTTGCTCCTGCGTGAGGCACAGCAAGCTAGGGAATCCGAGGAGGCCTTGAGGCGAGAGGAAATACGGATTTGTCGAGAGGACGTGGCTCCTCGCCGCGAGGAAGCCTCGAACACCGCGGCATTTAACAACGCCTTTATATTTTCACCAAAAGTATGCACGAGACAGATATAATGGGAAAATAGCATTTATTAAAGAACAATAGAAAAACAGACTGTAAACACAGTTGAACCACATTGAACTGAAGGTTGTGTTTCCCAAATTCTATAAATTCATAAACTTCCCGACAACAGACAACAACACCCAGGACCAAGTGTACAGCAACATTCCTGGAGCTTACAAGGCTGCAGCGGCTCCACATCTGGGCATGTCAGACCACATCTCAGTGGAGCTGATCCCTGCCTACAAGCCTCTGGCCTGCAGAACCAAACCGACAATCAGAGAAGTACAGGTATGGACGGAGGAAGCCTCCTCTGCTCTTCGGGACTGCTTCGAGCAGACAGACTGGAGGGTGTTCAAAGACTGGGCAGACCTAGAGGAGTACACGTCCTCTGTACTGTCCTACATACAGTTCTGCACTGACGCTGTCCTCCCTGTAAAGACCATAAGAGAGTTTCCCAATCAGAACCCATGGTTGGACAGCACAGTAAGGTCCCTACTGAATCCCTGAGATGCCGCCTATAGATCTGGTGATAGGTTGGCCTACAGCAGGGCTCGATCAGAACTGCATCGGGGAAATAAGCAGGCCAAGCTCCGGTACAAGCAGTGCATTGAGCACCACTTCACGACAACAACTCCCAGAACATGTGGAGAGGCATCAGGACCGTGACTGTTTCATTTATTGTAATTGTTGCTATTTTCTTTTCTTACTTTTTTGCACACGGGAGCTGCAACGAAAAATTCCTTGGAATGTTCAGTGACAATAAAGACATCTTATCTTATCTCATTCATTCACAGTCATTGAGAATTTAGCAGCCTTAATGCAGACAGGACAAATGATTTTGCATTGCGGTTTGCTTTTTTTGTCCGTTGCTCTGGACGAAGGTACCGTTTTCTATTTTTCCATTGCCCAGTGGTGGGCGAAACCGCTACACCCTGCGGCTCCGACGCACCCGAGCTACGTCCGGCTGACCAAAGGACCCGTTTTTATTTTAGCGTGCGGTGGTAAAAAAAAATGCCAGCTTAGTTGGTGTGGGCCCACAAGTGTGAGTTTTTTTTTGAGTTGTTGAAGAGTTTGATTGTATTATAGCGTTTACCCTGATGGGAAAGGTTTTTTTGTGTTTTCGATTGAAAGACGTGCATAGTCAACATTCCTTGGTTTATAAGTAAACAATTGAGAATTTTATTTATGAAATCTGTTGTGCTGTGTACTTTATTCTTGCATTTACATTGAACAGCGTGTGTCAGATGTGTGCTTAATGTGTTTCAAATAGAGAACTAGGTTCTGTACATTCTGATTATATTATAATTTATAGAGTGAAATAGAATGAAATATTTGAATATAAATAAATAAATATTTATATAATCAAATATTTAAAGATAAATAAATAAATACTTGCAGAATTATTTATTTAAATATAAATAAGTAAATAGTTAAAACCCATTTTGATTAAAGAGAGATCCAAAACATAGATATTAAAAGAACCCAAAAGCCCTGCCCTCACTGGATAGTGAGGGGAGCGCTACACTGAAGATGCATTATTCGGTTTGTTTGCTTTACAGTGCTGTCGGTGTTTGACTGACGCGTGACTGAATCTCAGTACCGCATAATGCACACTGTCCAAGTACCTGTATGTTTCTACTATTTGTACCCCGTCACCGTGTGTCGCGGCAACCGGCAGTGTTGCGGCAGTCAGTTGAGGGGCGTGGCAAAAGCTGAGCTTCTCCACCCAAGTGACTGCAGGTGCGCAGGAGTGCGTTTCTTCGCGCACGCGTCACCGTCGCCCCACGGTGCGCCTGACCAGGTGACCGCAATCAGATTGGAAACACGCACGCCAAAAGAGGCAACCTCGCCAGTCTTTTAGAGAGCGAGGCAGAGCCGAAGACAGCAGGAGCAGTCACAGACGAAACTGAGACGCATGGGACACTGGACTCAAATGAGAAGGGCTACCGGTAAGATCCAGCTGGGAAATTGTGCTTGGTCCGCTGATCTAATCCATGAGAATTGTAATTGTCTGGGTCTTGTTTGGTTTTAAAAAGCAAAAAGATTTGTTTAATTTGTTAAAACGAAAATGAAGTTGATTTGTTTGGAATGTTGCCAAAATAATTTAAATGGAACGTGTGCTTTGTTAAAATTATAAAGTAAAAGAAATGAGGATTTTCTCTAAAAAAAAAAAAAATTGCTTTGAATGTGTTTGAGTTTAACATTTGATTTTATTTAAGTCAAAAGAAAAATGAATTTTATTTACATTGGTTGTTTTGTTGTGTGTTTAAAGGTTTTTCACCAGCACCATCCTTATTGACCATAAAAAAAAAGGATTGAGTGAATCCCTGTGCCTTTGTGGAGTCCTTCCCTTTTCAAGTGTGGGAAAACCAATGCGACAGTAGAAGACACTTGACACCGTGGGTAGTACTCTGTTTTGGGTCGATGATGGGTTTTGTGAAGTCTAAGGGCGTTTACCCACAGGCGCCCTACATCTCGGTACGGGTCGGTAATCAGGCTTCTCCACCAGCCCCAGCACGTTCCCAGGGGTTACGGTTTTGGTACCTGCCTCCTTGGGGTTCGAAGCGAGCAGAGCTGAGACCGTATGGGTGACGTAGCAACGTGCAGAGCACTGATTGGTCAACCGTTCTGACGAAAGGTGAGTGCGACTCTCCTCGAAACAACCAACCCGCCATTTTTTTTTAAAAGGACATCAGCGGTAGAGCGGCACTGGATTGTTTCAGCAGCGTTTTTTCTTACTAACAACGGCTCTGAAAATTTCACCGTGGATCAACGATGAGGTCAGTGCTTTTTTTTTTTTTTTTTTTTTTGTCCCTCGTTGCGGACAAAAAAGTACAGCGAGATTTGGACGGCACAATCCGAAACGTTCGGGTTTTCACAGAGATATCGGGTCAAACGCTCCAACATAGATACCAGCGCTCAAAAAAGCAATGTCGCGAAAAGCTTAAAAAAACTGAAATGCGACTACAGGAAAGTAAAGGATTCCAATAGCAGAAGTGGTGCTGCGCGTACTTCGTGGCGTTGGTTTGAAAAAAATGGACGCCATTTGTGGCCAGAGGCCCGCGAACAATGGGAGGGAGAGCGGGCCGGATTCGTCGAAGGCGGGACCACCAGCAGACGAACTGGCAGAGGACGGTGAGTCGTGCTTTCTTTCACAAAATTGTTTTCATGGGATAAAAAAAAAAAGTTGTTACTGGAGCTACAGCGTTCTTATCGATTCGCACATATCTTTTCGTTTCTGCCCTTTGTCTGAGCTCTGTGGGCCTACGTCCTCGTCGACGCGCGCACCGCGAGCAAGCTTCTCTTTCTTCTTCTTCTTCTCCTTTGTTGTAACGTGCTATTTATTTTAGGTTAAGATTTACCACTGTGTATTGTCGTGTTTGTGTTGATTTAGACAATGTTTTCTTTTTTCAGAAGAACCAAATCCGACGTTGGAAGTGTCGGACTTTTCTCGGATCCTCGAAGCACCAGCCTCCCCTGCGTCCACCATCATCCCTCCACCGTCCCACATCGGCAGTCCTTCACCCTCCACCAGTCAGAGGTCCTCGACACCAACGCCGTCGTCGCTCTCACACTCCGGTAAAGGTGACCGTTATAACACTCCTTTTGGCGTTACAGTTTTATTTGAAATAATACGAATACTTGTAATGTTAAACAACAATAATAATTGTATATTTTTTTTTCTTTAGGAAGGACCAGAAGAAGTGGGATGGATATGACGAGTGTCTTGTCAGACATGCGGAGGGATGATGAACTTAATAGAACACAGCGTGCTGACCATCTAAACATGGCCCTGCAAGAGGCACGCGAGGCCAGGAAGAGCGAGGTGGTGGTGGTGGTGAGGCGCGAGGAAATGGCGCAGACTGCCACTTTCAACACCGCCTTCCTCGGCATTTTGGAGAGACTGATCCAGGCAGTAGCTGAGAAGAAATGGCTCTTCTCAGCTGTGCCGCTGTCTTGTGTTCTTTTTTTTTTTTTTTTTTTGCTGTGTTGTGTGTTGTTTTTGGTGTGTGTGTTATATTAATATAATGTTCAATAAAGGTTTTTTCTTATGTCTGTGTGATGGCTACTCATTTATTAGTTTCGTTAATAAATTGAAAAGAATTAATCATGAACCAAAGCTTTCGGTCTTCACTCATTTCACTGTATTATACAAATTGTTATCACTATTGATACCCTTTAAAACAAGAGCAGTTTTATCTAAATTTGACAAATGTGGGAGATCTGTTGTATTTTGCTAAAGCTATCCTATCCTAATCCTAATATGAATGAATGAATAAGTATTAATATATATAATAATGCAACCTTATTCCAACCAATAGGTCGCAATTCATGCAAGCTGCACACCCCACAAACTGAAATACAAAATCTTGTCATATTAGTACCAGCTCTTCTATGCTTAAATTTAAATGATCCCCTTAAACAATAATTACTTTCAGCTAACAAACCTTTTCTGTATATTGTGAGGTAATTGGTTATTTTTCAAGATTATTGACAGATTTTTTCCCCCCTTTGAATATAATTAATTCAGAAGTAATTACTTCACATTTATATAATACCTAATAAACATTTAGTCTGTAAAAGAAATGACTTATGTGAGTTGGTTTGTGGTATGTATATATATATATGATAAAAAATTTATTAAATTGACTTAAATGATAAATAACAGGATGTTTTTTCATGCAATATAGATTTTGGATATAAAATTCCTTCCCAGTTGCTTTATTTTGGGGATTTGGTTGAATGTTAAGATCGCACAAGGGTTCAGAAAAATGTTTTGCTTTGTTTATTATTGCATTGCTTTTGGACAATTTTGAATATATATGCGTTTTATCTGTGGTTTCCAACTGAGCTTCTCATCAATAATTGTCCCCAGGAATTAATCACCTGTACTCTTTCAATGTTGACACCCTCTATTTGAATATTTATTTGTGTGTTCAGGTCATTTTTCCCAAATGAATTTTGTTTTATTCAAATTTAAAGATAATTTATTATGAAACACCTTCACACGCAAGTGTCAGATTTTGTTATGAAAACAATGAAATTGAAGAATTCTCATTTTTAAAAACGCTTTATTTACACAGCGGAATTTGGTACAATGTACTGCATTGCCGCATCACATACTTTTCTGCCACCCTCGTCTTCAGACTGCGGCAGCGCCACACTTGTTTCTGCCATTGATAACTCAGACACATCATACTTCTCACACAAGTTATGCAGGGCACAACAAGTGAGCACCATGGACCTCACTAAATCAGCATTGCAGTCATTTCGTTTCATTAAGCAACGCCATCTTCCCTTCAGCCTCCCCAATGCCTTTTTTCCACAACCATTCGAGTTCAGCTGAGTTTCTGGTTGAATCAATGCTGCTGCTGATTCAACCGTCCGGTGTCCGGGAGTGGTTTTAGGAGCCAGTCTTGTAATGGATATGCTGAGCCTCCTATGACGTAGAAGCCAGCAGACACAGCTCCAATGGTCCTGGTGTGTTCAGGGAAAAGATTTCCCCGGCTGGCCAACTCCCAGATTGAAGACAGTCTCGGCACCCGTGCATCATGCAAGCTCCCTGGCAGTCCCGCAAACACATTCCAGAAGATCCCGCGACCATCGACGACACCCTGGAGAATTATTGAATGCCAGCCTTTGCGGTTGAAGTAGTCGGTGTGAAAGTTCGTTGGTGCTAAAATGGGTATGTGGGAGCCATCAATAGCACCCACACAGTGAGGGAGCCCCCATCTACGCTCAATGTAGGCGGCCATTTCAGTGACCGTTACACCGTCCGGTATCTTGATCAGCTCTGGCACCAACAATGTTTCAGCAGCAGCACAAAAACTCTGTACACATCTGTAAACGGTCGCTGTGCTAACCCCGAAGAGATGGGCGATAGTCCGATACTCAGAGCTGGTGGCGAACTTCCACAGCGCAGTAGCCACTCGCTTCTTTAAGGGCACACAGTGTCGGAAGCTCGTGTCCTGACGACTCATTGCAGGTCGCAGTTTGTTGCAGAGATAGATGAACGTGTCTCCGGTCATCCGGAAGTTATCCAGCCACTGGGCATCCGTGAATGTCGGAGGATCGGTTGTGGGCCCAGACCGTCGGTCGTCTTCGGTGAAATCGCGCTAGCAAAGCGATGTGGAATACACACACGATAAACGTTTGTTTTAATTAATACAAAAAAAGACCTTGTGGTTAGAACATTCGCATGTGAAAAGTATGATGACTAGCAAACTAGCAATTTCACTCACCTGCTTACGTCGTCTTGCGCACAAAATCTCGGACTTGGTGTGAAATCCGTCGATCGTTTGGTACAGTTGACGGTACTTCGCAAGTGTGTTCAATCGTGCCGCCCCGAGCCTTGCCCGACTTTGTTCTTTTTGTTTAAAAAAAGATCTACAGGCAGAGCAGCAGGCATAAAACAACCTCTGAGTCGTTCATTGTTGCGCCGTTCTCTGTCGCACGGAAATGACGCTGTGTGAACCCCTCTCCCGCCTTTACCGCGGTGACTCCGCCCACGCTCAGGTACTGGTCAGTCTTATGGAAATACCTTCAACCGAGCTGTCCCGTACCGTGAAGGGCTGGCACTAGCCGCTCAGGGCTGGCACTAGCCGCTCAGGGCTAGTGGGTAAACGCCTTAAGCAGTGTTGTTTTCGTTGACGATGACGTTGACGAAATAATTTCGTCAACGCCCCTTTTTTTCGTGACGAAGACGTGACGTTGACGAGCCGAACATAAGTATTTAATGACTAAATTGTGACGAGACGAATGTGCGTTTTCGTTGACGAGACCAGACCAGACGAAAACGTTTGTGTTGCACGTAGGGTTGCCACCTTCGAGAGTTTCAAATCAGTGACATCTCGGGGGTGGCGGGGTTCCGATCTCTCAGGTCTGTGGACGACGGGGGGCGGAGCCGTCCCCGAAATATACGGGACAAAGTGAAGTGCGTCCCGTATCAGTTCATAACGGGACAGGTTTTTTAGTTGCCAAATACGGGACAATCGCGTATTTTACGGGACGGTTGGCAACCCTATCTAGACCACAGACGGAAATCAAATGAAGTTTTCTCATTTTCCCTAAAAAAAAAATGGACAAATTGTGTCCCGGGAGAGATTTTATTTTTCCCGGGACAGGTGGTGATAAGAGAACAATTCTGGGAAAAACAGGACGGGTGGCTAGCTGCGTTGCTTCGACGGGCTAAAGCTAGTTATTGTGTCATGTTATATGCTTTATTATTGCACGTCGAGCCTTATAGCCTTCAGGCTAAAGACACAAGGGTACGTGAGTCACGTTACAGAGTTCCAGCCACAAACGGTGCACTGTCTTCCGTATGAAGGTGACGTCAGATGCAAATCCTTAAACCTGATTTTGTTGCATGTAGTAAATAGCAGATACACAAGCTCACCATGCATCACGATCGTAACACATGGTGAGCTTGTGTATCTGCCATTTACCAAGCAGTACACAAGTATGCCACTAAGTATAAATGAGGCTGTAGTTGACTGTGTTGGTGTCTATATTGTTTTAAAACGATGCTGAGCAGATGTTGGTCAATGTGCCTATTTCAATGACAATATCTGTTCAGAACACTTCATGATTGCACTTTTGATGGGTCTCAGAACTATTGGTGTGTGTGTGTCCCTCTAATTGCCTAGTGTTTTATCTGTTTTTATCACTTTGTGATTGCCCTTTTTGATGGTTTTTCGAAAATAAAACCAAAGAAAGAATTTTTTGTCTCTTAACTTGTAGAGTATAATAATAAACAGATTCCACTCAATTGGGAAGTCTAGGCTAGAGAAATATCAATCTGGTAAGTGGTGGTAAGGAATGAGTTATTTTACAAAAGGGTTAGGAAAATGAACTGATTTATGAATTCAATTGCACTTCATATGACCTATCAACTTTTGGAATCAATGTAATTTTGGCCTTATTGATAAACATCTTTAAAAAAAAAAAAAAAAACTAACTCAACCTGGACCATAACCTTTAGTGATTTCGTTGACAAAAAAAAATCACTTAAATCTATTTTGAGTTTTAGTCGACTAATACTATTGAGGATACACAATGACTAAAATGTGACTAAAACAAAGAAGCATCTTGTCCGAAATACTATGACGAAGACTAAATCTAAAATGCCTGCCAAAAATAACACTGGCCTTAAGATGATTTCTTTAGTTTTAGACACATTCAAGCGGAGAAAGCGGTCGTTACACCACCTGACAAATTCAGGGAGGGCACAACCATGATTTCATTGGTGGTCCTGCAGGAGAGACAGGAGTGTGTCGTCTTAAAACTTGACGAGGTAGATGTTTTTCTGTGAGGATCTCCACCTTTCTGTGTAAAGGATAAAAAAGCAATGATGCATCATAAACAATTAAAGCACAAACCTGAACAGCATTGGACATCTTTAACTGCGGACAGGTTTTTAAAATCGATGCCGTTTTCAGTCAGCAAAAATCTTAGATTTGTTAGCTGGCAGGATGGCGTTTAGATGGGACACTTCACACATCGTGTCATCATTTCTGCTCTTGGAGTGGAGTTGAGAGTCTTATTCGTTTACCAAGTGGTATTAGGAAAAACATCGTATTGTATGTATTAATCTGATTCACTTCTAATAACTTATTCACACCAACTCCTACCACCACGTCGTCTATTGCAGGAGATGTAATGCATTTTAAATGACATGATCTATTGTGTGATCTTAAGCTGTGTAGTTTGCTCCAGCTCAGGCTTGTAATAAATAATGCTTTGATATCTCATGAAAGTGGAACGAAAATAGAACTCTAGAATATTCTGTGATCCAGGCAGATCGATGTGAAGTCAAATACTGTACACCATACCAGCCCTCTTTTTTTTTTTTTTTTGTAGTAGTAGTAGTAGAACTTTGAATAATACTGGTACAAGGCATTCAATTTATTGTTCCAATCCAATACACATTTGACACACAATTCTGCCCATATTTATTTCATACTAGGAGACACAGGGAGAAAGTAAGCTTCATTATACAGTCATTTGTTTTGTAACCTGTCCTTAGAGCAGCAGGGGAGGCAAATAATGAAAGAAATGCTGTGCTGTAACACCTGGCCTCGCATAGGGAGTGAGGATGGATGAAATTCAGATTCAGTGGAGCAGTGCGTGTAATGGGGGTGCAGACTGCATTTGCCACAAAACTACACTGCCAACAAAAGTGCATCTTTCACTGAGGAATCATAGCTGAAATTGAAACTGTTCTGCACATACTCTGTGCGTGTGTGTGTGTGTGTGTGTGTGTGTGTGTGTGTGTGCGCGCGCACACACATTCATGGCTGAAAGTAGTATATCCAAAATTGGTATATTGATAAGCCTTTGTGTTGTCACCAGGTATAACATAACATTGTAATGCTACTTGCTTGACATGCAAAGTGCAAGAGGCATGGGCGTAGTGGATACTGGAAACAAGGGGAACAAGGGGGACAAGCCCCTCCCCCTTCACTTCACGTATCTGTGCCCTCTGTCCCCTGCACTTTTTACACACACACACTATATATACACACACATACATATATGCATATATATACACACACACACACACACATATATACATATATATATACACACACACACACATATATATATACATATATATATACACACACATATATATATATATACACACACACACACACACACACACACATATATATATATATATATATATATATATATATATATATATATATATATATATATATATATATATATATATGTGTGTGTGTGTGTGTGTGTGTGTGTGTGTGTGTGTGTATATATATATATATATATATATATACACACACACACACACACACACACACATAATGTCTCTTAACACTGGCTGAGAGAAAAATATTGATAGCATAAAAGGGATTTTTTTTTTGTTAAATTCTATTACTACTGTATTTCTAATTCTGTTTCAAGATGTTGCTTTCCTTTTTCTTTTGTTTTCTTATTAGGAAGAGCAGGGTGAGAGAGGAGACAAGGGACCTCGTTGGGTGCTTCCCTTAGGTGAGAGGCAAAGTTATGTAGGGCTGGGTATCGAGTTCAATCCTCTTGTTTTTTTTGGCATGGACCGAATTGCCTCACTGCAATCAAGTATCAAAAAAATGTCTTGTCGTTCATTACCAAATTTCACTACCAATTGGGTTTACATCGCCAACATCAGTTAGCCAATAAGCATGTTGAAGTGAGCCACACATACAGACTTGCAACTGTTAATTTTGCACTGATTCATTGTGTTGGTTACATTTGTTCCGTTGTACTTATATTCCTTGGACAGGCAGTTACTCAGGAGATAGGCCAGTCCTGCTAATCTGATAACAGCCAATTTATTTATTTATTTATTTTTTCATCTGTTAAAAAATGTGTGGAAAAAGTGAAGAAACTGAAAAATAAAACCAAGGTTATGTGCAATCTCCAGAACTGATTTTTACAAAATGTTATCTGGAAGAAAAAAAACACTGCAGACTGGCAAACATGCAGAATGATAGAGATAATTTATTGCGACGTTTTGGTGCAAGGCCTTTATAAAGCAAATGTTTGTGTCAGAAGAGAAAGCCATCCTAAATAGGAGAGGCTATGTGACTCCAACCAATTGCTTTGTTGCATATCTAATACCAAACATCAATATGCAATCAACCAAGACCTCTTCACTCCCATTTAATGTTGGTGCTGATGATTTTAAACAATAGTATTTTACAGGACTTTTGGTGTTCAGTGTTTTCAACTTGGCGCTTAATTATCTTGCTACACCTTAGATCACACAA
>NW_027466073.1:2632500-2795000 GCF_046127955.1 Nelusetta ayraudi
CTGCCAAAAAAAACGCAGCTCCCAGCCAATCTGAAGACGGCTCTCTTCATTCACTTAAGAGCCAGCTCTTAGAACCGGTTCGTTCGCGAAGGACCCATCACGAGTGGCCACAACTGGATGAACACTAAGTAGACTGAGACACAACAACCAAAAAGTAAATGTCAGACATAAATAATTTCCCCCTTTGCTGCTCAGTAAAGCATTTTAGAGAATTACACTCAATGTAATTATTCAACCATTTCAAAATGTAGATTGAAGTCATTCACTCTTCTTCTTCTACTTCTTCTTCTTCTTCTTCTTTTTTCGCATTATCCGGAGTCGGGTCATGGGGGCAGCAGCCTCAGCAGAGACAACGAGACTTTCCTGGCCCCAGTCACCTCCTCCAGCTCATCCGGCGGGACCCCAACGTGTTCCCAGTCCAGCACCAAATTAGGCAACAACTTTGAATGATGCTGAACTGTATCTTTAAGTGTGTTAGGTAAGAATTGGTTGTTTAGGGCTGGACGATATAGAAAAAAAGCATATCGATATAAAAAAAAATCATATTGATCGATATCAATAAAAAAATTGAACATATTTTAATTGCAGCGCTGGATGTTTTATACTATTACTTCATGACCGACTTTTAATAAAGAACACACGAGCACTAATTCAAATTCAAACTTTTATTTAACCACCATTTTTTAACACCACTGAATTATGATTATTTTTTTATTATTATTATTACTATTATTATTATTATTATTATTATTAATATTTTATTTTTTTTTATTTTTTTATTTTTTTTAAGAGTCTGAGATAGGGCTCAAACGTGCGACTCGACCAGAGGTCCGACCTTGTGGCGTAGAAAGAAAGAGATAACAGCTCGTTTTGCACTGATTCCCTGCACTCGTTGTACAGACGAGGAAGATCTGTGTTTGAAAAATACTTGCAGTCTGGAACTTCATATCGCGGGTCAAGAGTGGCGAGAAGCTGTTTGAAGCCAAGCTTTTCAACGGTGGTTATGTGCAGCATATCCCTCGCTATGAAGCATGTTACTACATGGGTGATGTCCTTATGCCGCTTGGACGCTTTGTCGTATTTACTGCAAGAAGTCCAGTTTGGTCTGCTTTACTTGCTTGGTGCTGGCGCTGGCAGCGGATTCCTCCTCCGACTCGTATTCCTGCGGATGCGACTAGTTTAGCCGTGCTAGTGAGCTACTGAAACCTTTTTTCGGGACGATTTCCTCCGCCTCTCCTTGCTGCGGCATCTTTCTACAGGTGCTCTCTGTTGTGGTTTGAGAGGGGCGGGGCTTGGTGACGGAGCGTACCTGGGTCTGTGTTTGCGATTGGTTGGAGGAAAAAAAAGCCGTAATATTAAGCTACATGATTGGCTAGGAAGTGAAACTTTTTCTATCGAACTTTTTATCGACCCCTTTTTTTCCCATCGCAGCACACGTCTATCGATCGATATATATCGTTATCGAATTATCGTCCAGCCCTAGTTGTGATGAAACTATCTGCTCACCAACCTCTATATGTATTTGACTTCCCTGGCCTCAATCACCCCCTGGGTTGGGGTAAAAGCTCATCTGGTGGAACTAAGGATTTCCCAATCACGTTTTTTTTTGCTCCCGATCCGATCCCGATTTATTTTTTTTGCTCCCAATCGGATCCCGATTTTTCCCGATCCGATCTTTTGGAAATGCATTAAGAATAAATATAAGAAAAAAACAAAAACATTCAAGTTGTCTCTTAAGGTTGTTTTTTTTTTTTATTATTCAAATAAAAGTATGTCTATCCAACATAGATATAACTTTTCTTTCTTAATTTAGTGCGGAATTGGATCAAGAAATAGAAATAAAGCTCGTCAGTGGTGCTCCACAAAATAACCAAGTAACTGCGTGTTGTGCGCAGCCCTGTCCTTCGCTCCACGCGAAACATCTGCCTTGCAAACATTACAACTGGACAACTTGACTTCACTTTCAAGTATAAAAAAACTTCTAAACTTCTGACATTTTCCCACCCTGTTGGACGTAGCCTAGATTGCTGTTAGCCTCTTGCTATTGTTGCTACTAGCTCGTAACGTTTCTTCCACTTCCAGCCTTCCTAAGCAGATCTACAAGCTCACAGGGAGAAATTGTAATTTAAAACAAAATGATTTTATAAAAAAAAAATCCCCCCACCCCCAATCTTTTTTTCCTGATTCCGATCTTTTGAAAATTACGCGGTCGGCCCCGATTCCCGATCGGATCGGGACTGCTCTAGGTGGAACCCCAAAGAATTCCCAAGCCAGCCCAAGAAAAGTAGTCCCTCGTATTCCTCTGGACCTCCCATCCTAGGCAAGCCCAGAACACCTCACGGTGGGGGTGACCAAGGGGCATCTGAAACAGATGGCTGAGCCACCTCAGCTGGCTCCTCTTGATATAGAGTAGCAGCTCTACTCCAAGCTCCTCCCGGGTGACCGAGCTCCTGACCCTGTCCCTAAGGGGGTGCCAAGCCACCCTAGAGAGGAAATCCATTTTGGCCGCTTTTATCCACGATCGCGTTATTTCGGTCATTACCCAAAGCTCATGACCATAGGAATGTAGATCGACCGGTAAAGCGAGAGCTTCGCCTTTCGGCTTAGCTCCTTCTTCACCACGACAGATTGGTACAGCGACCGCATCACTAAAAACGCCGCACCAATCCGATTGTCGATCTCACGCTCCATCTTCCCCTCACGCGTGAACAAGACCCTGAGATACTTGAACTCCTCCACCTAAGGCAGGGTCTCTCCACCGACCCGGAGAGGGCAAGCCACCTTTTTCCATTCAAGAACTATAGCCTCAGACTTGGAGGTGCTGATTCTCATTCCAGCCGCTTCAGACTTGGCTGCAAACCGCCCCAGTGCACATTGGAGGTCCTGGCTCAATGAAGCCAAAGTGATCACATCATCTGCAAAAAGGAGAGACGCAATCATGTCATTCCCGAACCGGACCCCCTCCGGCCCCTGGCTGCACCAAGAAATTCTGTCCATGAAAATGATGAACAGAACCGGTGACAAGGCGCAGTGCATGTTGGAGTCCAACATGCACTGGGAATAAGTCTGATTTACTTCCGGCAATGCGAAGCAGACTCCGACTAAGATGCTACAAGGACTGAACAGCCCTTAACAGAGGGCCGTGGTTCCTGTATTCCCAGAGCACCCCCCCTCCCCCTGCATCGAGGGACACGGTTGGACGCCTTCTCCAAATCCACAAAGCACATGTAGACTGGCTGGGCAAACTCCCGTGAATCCTCAACCACCCGATGGAGAGAGTGGAGCTTGTCCAGGGTTCTGCGGCCCGAACGGAACCCGTATTGTTCCTCCTGAATTCGAGGTTTGACTATTGGCTGTATCCTCCTGTCCAGCACCCTTGAGTCAAAGTATTCAAACTTTCATATTAAACAAACTAATAAGTAAATAGGCAAAATCCAGCATCACTTAATGAAAGTAATGCTGCCAGTGTCCATGAATGAGAATGAAACTTCCCATCACCGAACTCCCATCATGCTTTAGGACCTGTTTGGGACATGAGGCTCAGGAGGTAGAGCGGGTTGTCCAATGACCAAAAGGTTGGCGGTTCAAATCCCGCTCCATCCTAGTCCGTCGCTGTGTCCTTGGACAAGACACTTTACCCTAAATTGCTCCTCACGGGGCTAGGCAGCGCCTTGCATGGCAGCAGCCACCCATTGGTGTGTGAATGTGTGTGTGAATGGCTGAATGAGAGGCCTTTCTAAAGCGCCGTGAAGGTGCTGGAAAAGCGCTATATTAGTGCAGTCCATTTACCATTTATAGATAGTTTATTGAGCGACTAAGCTATTAAGGCATCTTTTGAAATGTATTTGTCTTTGTATTAATGTACATAGTGAAAAGGCACATGGCCAAAAAACCACGCTCATGATTTCATGCACAGTCAATTTAAAGAGGCCATCAAAGAGAGAGAGAGAGACTACACTTTGTTGTGTCACAGCACAGATGAAGAGGCAGAAACTGACTCTGCAGAAAATAACTTCTGCACAAACTACTGAAACGATAAAGGTTTGGAATAAACAAGCAAATAAAAAGTGTGCTTATCATAATAATCGTACCATCTGCTGCGTTCAATTTATCTGTAAGACTTCAATTTGACATGTTTCCTCTTCAGTTGTTTGCACCTTATCAATAAAGTGATCTGTGTGTTCCCATCTACTCGTTTGTGATGGCTTGTGTAATTGGTATGATGGAATTTGGTTTCGCAATGCTTTGGCAATATGAATGGGCCTAATTTGCTGTGCATTGCAATGCCAAAGAATTTAGTCCCAGGAATATATTTTCAGAGGAGGCCTTTAGGAGTACGCATTTTGAGCGTCCTAAGCACCCTCGGGAATTGGGACAAGTCTTCGCACAGTGCTATGACGCAACTTCCTTTCAAAATGCGCACTTCAAGGACGCAGACCCTGAATTGAGACACAGCAACGGTGTGCTCCAGGTGTTCTTCTTCTTCTTCCTTCTACACCAGGCCTGGCATAGGTACTACATCGTTTTCAGTCGTTTCCAGCGTTCCTATATAACGGGAACAGTTTCGAAGACGGCCTTGGGTAAACACATTTTTTTTTTTTCAGAGAGCAAACCCTGTTTGTTTGAATGACAATACAATCATGCTAGCAAACAGCCTTGACACAAAGCTGCTTGGCAACAGGTGCCAACGACCACTTTTCGAACAATAATTTGCATGAAATGGTTCAACAAAATATTTGTTGCTGGTCTATTTCATGCGTTCATAAAATAGAACAGCAACAATTTTTGTGGTGACAAAAATGTGGGAAATGTGTTCATGTGCCCATAAGAACATGGGCCTTTGCCCTTAGCAGTACAAGACAACCATGACCGTCAAACAACAACTTTAAATCAGAAAGCAGACTACTAGGGCGTTGGGTTCGAACGAAGCAGGGCCCACAATGCAGACTGAACAAGTTGATTTATTAATTGAAAAATTGTCCAGAGTGTCTGTCCAAAAAAACAAAGGGCTGGAAACCAACAGCTGTGCAGGCTGAGCCGAAAATGCAGTTGACGTGACGTCGTGGTCGGAGTAACTGACAAACTGGCAGCAGCTAGGCGATCAGACCAGGTTTAAGTACAGGTGTAGATGAGCAGAAGGTAATCAGGTGGACCAGTGGCAGGTGAGTCAAGGGAGCAGGTATAGCTGATCATGCTGATGATTCCTCTCAGGCCAGTTGTCAGACAGGCCACCTGCTTTTCATTGATTATGTCATTAATGGAGTGATTAGGATATACCTTTGTTTCACTTCCATGTGCTCCATAAGTATTTTTTTTTCTTAAGCCCTCTTCCTTTCCAACAACGTATTTTTTCCTTCTTTCCTTCAATTCATTTTGTTGCCTTTTCAGTAAGTGTACTGTACATTAGATTTTGTGAGACTCATTGATGCAGCGTTCTTTTGCAGCTGCCTGTGGGTTAGCATTCAGGTCACTGTAATCATTACCCTTCAGTGCAACCAACAGTGTCACATAATCTACTGCTTCGATATCTTTATGAGCAACTCATTCTAGAGTGAAAAGGTTAATAACAGCATTCAAACACAAATCAAACTATTCCCTACGTATAGACTGTGAATTTATGCAAGGGAACCATTAATAATTCATTTTCAGTCATTGCATTGCGACTGTCTTTGGTGATCAGCTATCAGGTCGGCTGATGACTTCTAGACTTTTTTTCTTTTTTTTTCCAAACCACCCTATCATCATCATCATGCTTCTTTTTTTTTCTTAAATGTGATTCTCTGTTTCCCACTAGTTCTCTCCCTCTCCGTTTGCACCATCTCTTACAGCAGCATCAGCCTTAATGGGGCCATCGTGTCATCAACTGCCATCAATAGTCTGGGCTCCAGTTTCTGTTTTATTTCTGCCTGCCACGACAGTCTCAATCTGAGAACATTTACCTGTGACAGTCAATGATGAATGAATGAACAATTAATTAAATAAATAACTGTTGCCTAAGAACAAATATTAAGTGGCTCAAATACATGCTCAGAGACCAACTATTTTTTTGCAACAGATTGCTGCCCGTTTGACCTATATCAGACACAAATAGGTTTGTTTGTACCTTACTTGTTCCAGTGGCACTACCGCCACCTTCATCAGGGATGTCACGAGATTGGATCAAACATGTATGGTATGAATGAACAAACCTATTTGCGTGTGATATAGGTCAAAGTCTGCAATCTATGAAAAGTATAGACAATATGAAACTTTTTGGAATTATTTTTTTTGTAATATAGAGTGGGGCAAAAAAGCATTTGGCAGCCACCTGCAAGTTGTCCCACTTAAAAAGATGAGAGAGGTCTGTAATGTTCATCATAGGTGCACTTCATCTGTGAGAGAAAGAATATATATAAAAAAAAAATCTATCAAAGAAATCACATTGCATGATTTTCAAAGAATTTAATAATTTTCAAAGAATTTAATAAAAGGGAGGGGAGATTTTCTTCCCCTGTGGGAAGAAACCTAGAGCAAAATCCAGACTCCAGAGGGCCGTCATCTGCTTATGACCAGTTGGAGTGAGAAGAAAATACAAAAAATGGACAAGGAGAGAGAGACAGAGGGAAGTCATTTGTATAAAAGACACCTATCGACAATCTTAAACAGTCAGACTGCAACCTCTCCACTCGGGCTGCAACGATTCGTCGACAAAAATTGATAATGAAAATAATCGATAATGAATTCTATTGTCGACAATTGTCGCCAGACGTGTTTTCCCAGTGGAGTGAGCTATCTCACTCTAATACAATATCTGCCCCATGCGCGATAGCGTCTCAGCCAAGCGGTAGGCTATACAAATATGGCAGCATCCCTGACAGCAGTCACGCGACCAAAAACCTTGAAGGTTTGGGAGCATTTCAGCTCGGATACAGCAAATAAAGAGATTTGCTTGCAAGGCTTGCAAAGCAGACTTTGCTTATCACGGCAGCACGTCGGAGTCGGAGTCGGACTCGCCTTAGTAAGAAATTAGCTACGAAGTTAACAAGCAGACTGAGACATCAGAAACAAAACATAGTGGCTTGGATGTGCATTTTATGAGACGTTATGCCTGACTGTGCCTGACATAAGTAATTTAAATTAAATGCATGCAGTCCGAAGAAGACAGCCACCATGGACCCCTTTCTGCGGAAAAAGCAGACGTGCAGCCCGCAACAGGTGACTGCATTCACTGAATCGATTGTGCAGATGCTGATTTGTGATATGAGGGCGCTCTCTCAATGGTTGATGGTGCTGGGTTTCAAAAAATGATAGAGGAATTTAACCCAGAGTACGCCCTGCCATCAAGAACCTATTTTACCCAGAAGAAATATGGGACAACGTTTCTGAAGGCACGCACGCACGCACGCACGCACGCACGCACGCACGCACACAAAAACACATTTAATAATGCATGTTAAACAATCACGCACATATTTCATACAAGCAATCATACATTTTATTCAAAAGCAAATATATATTTACATTTATATAAAAATAGCTGGAATGCGTAATTTAATTTTGGTAAAATCAAAGAGAAGCTGCAATTATTAAAAATGTCAAATTTGTATGTTGAGTAGTTGTTGACATGAAGGTTTTTGCACTTAAAATATTTGCAAAAATGTACTTTTGTGTGAAGGTAAAGATCCCAAAAGAGGTCAACAGCACCCTCACACTGAATGCTGATGTGTGGACCAGCCGTGCCTCAGAGGCGTATCTTGGAGTTTCATGTCATTTCATCAACAAAGACTGGCAAACGCAGACTTTTAACCTCACCACTTTCCCTCTGGAGGAGAGGCATACTGCAGCCAACATCATGATATGGATGGAAGAGGTGATGGAGAAATTTAACATCTTGCCCAGTGTTATGTGTCAAGCAGATAGCGTGCGTTTTTGTGTTTTCCCAACCCCCTCCCCTTTGTGCTTTTCCTTTTCTTTCAGGTGCTTGCCTGTGGCAGCAGGCCACACCTCCTATTGGCCTCCTGTCTTTCCAGCTGGCCTATCAAGACGGATGCTACCTTATAAAATGGAGGAGGTCTGCGGCCGTCAAGCTCACTTGCTCCTGCCGTTTGTTCGTTTGCTCAGACACATGGTTTTTATTTGTCTGATTTGTGGTGGGAGGTTTGAGGGAGTAGGTAAGTTGGGGTACCCTATACATTTTGCACGCACGTAGTTGATTTGTTGTTATCCCACTAGGTTTATTGGTTGTGCCACACTTGTACGTTTTTGGAGACCTTTTTTTAGATAAGCCACTGAGGCATTGTGTTTGTTTTTTCTTTAGAGTTCAGCCAGGCAGGCCTACTTTTGTTATATTGATTTCATTTATTTAGGTCACCTTGCCCCGTCCTCCCCCACCTTGTGTTCATTTATCACAATAAATCCTTTGTTCACTTTCATTGAGACTCGTTTGATTTTCTGATTGTCTTGTGTTTGTCCACCAACTGTGGTTCACCAGGTGGACGTAACACCCAGCAAAATGAATGCAGTAGTTCGTGACAACGGGTCCAACATGGCAGTTCGACTGCTGGAATGAAAAACATGGTTGGTCTTCAGTCCGCTGTGCTGGGCACACTCTCCAACTCATAGTCAACGGTGTCCTCAAAGAGCCCAGCATCAGCAAAGCTGCTGGTGCTGCAAGAAACCTAGTGGAGCACACTCAGGAGAAGCGTGCTGGCAAATACAAAACTCAAGAAGAAGAAGCAGCAAATGAACACCGCAGAGGACAAGCTGATCCAGGACGTCAGTACGAGATGGAATAGTACCTACGATATGGTTGAGAGACTCCTGGAGCGGCGCTGGCCAGTCACTGCAACTTTGTCAGACCCTGAGGTAACGCCAAGAGGCAAGCACTACTTCGACCTGAAGCCAGAGCAGTGGGTGCTGCTTGAAGAGCTGGGGAAAGGGTTGCAGCCTTTTGAGTACGCTACAGCTTGCTAATTGTCTTCCACAGCTGGTGAAAGGGCTGCAACGGTTCATACAGCAAACCCAGTTTGAGACAAGCTCAGGAAAAGCCTTTCAAGTCATTGCTGGAAGAGTAATAAGTGAGAGATGGGTGAATCTCAACACTGTGTTTGCAGAGAAAGACAACCCTCTTGTTCTTGCAGCTGCCATCGAACCAAGATTCAGAAAGCGGAAATTTATCTCACAAGGGTGAAATGTACAATTGAAGTTCTTGCTATCAAAGAAGCAAAGGCTGGGATACATTATGACCCTGAGCAACAGCAGAAGAGGAGGGGAGGTGTCACAGGGGGAGACTTAACGCTGTATAACCTGCTTCAGTCTGACACAGCGGGCGAAACAGCCAAGAGGACAATGAACAATTATCCAGCGCTGATGGAACGTGATCGAAAACATTTGCATCGGTACTTGATATACGCCGTGACTGGCGTTGTCCCGGGTGTCCCAATTCCATAGCGAGCCGATCGGAGCCGATTATCACCCGGGTCGCTTGCCGGGTTGTTTGACCCGTTTTGTCGCGGAACAGCGCGGCTCGGTGAGCAGATTCCACCGCCACCAAATGCAGATTAGTAGCTGGACATCATCACGTTTTTTGGCCAGTGGAATTAGGGCGAGAAGAAGCTGTATAAGATTTAAATTAAAGTTCATCGACTTGATAAATCTCATGTGAGAAATTCAAAGTAAAGTTCATAAAAGTTTATAGATTTAAAATGAATCGAGAAAGAACTTTTTGACCCTGCCTCTTAAAGAGAATCGAATCGAGAATCGCTCAGAATCGGAATCGAAACAAGGAATCGAAACTGGAATCGTAATCGTTCAAATTCAAACGATGCCCAACCCTAGTAAGAAGAGACCAAAATGTATCGTGAAATTTTCGGCAAAGACCTTCTTACATCAGTGAACGTGGCTGGATCTTCCAGCGTGACAATGATACCAAACACACCAAATGGGCAACGAAGGAGTGGCTACCTAAATAGCATCTCAAGGTTCTAGAGTGGCTTAGCCAGACTCCGGACCCTGAATCCAATAGAGAATCTGTGGCGGGAGTTTAAAGTCTGTGTTGCCCAGCGACAGCCCCAAAACATCACAGTAGTACATCACCAGTTAATAAATCATTATCTACAGTAAACAACATCAAATTAGGCAACAACTTTGACTGATGCTGAACTGTATCTTTAAGTGTTTTAGGTAAGAATTGGTTGTGATGAAACTATCTGCTCACCAACCTCTACACGTATATGACTTCCCTGGCCCCAATCACCTCCTTGGTTGGGATCAAAGCTCATCAAGTGGAAACCAGAGGAATTCCCAAGCCAGCCAGAGAGAGAAGAAGAGTCTTCCTAGGGCCTCCCATCATAGGCAAGCCCAGAACGCCTCACCAGGGAGGCGTCCAGGGGGCATCTGAAACAGATGGCCGAGCCACCTCAGCTGGTTCTTCTTGATGTGGAGGAGCAGCGCCTCTACTCCAAGCTCCTCCAGTGTGAGTGAGCTCCTCACCCTAGCATATATAGTAGACTAGCAGATTGTAGTGTCTGAAGTATCTCTATAAATCTAAGCGTGATTCCCACCCAATGAGAATTGTTGGGGTGTTTGGATTTGAGTTTGTTTTTCCAGGGAGCTCCCTAACAGGTCCCCTGTCACTGAACTATCACAACACATCAACAACCTATTAACATGGAAATACATTTTAAGCCATTTCATGGCCCCGTTTACATGGAGAAAATATCCGCATGTACACAGAAATGCTGGAAAGTACTTACACCAGCCTTTATGTGGTGCTGTGGTTTTACTCCCTGTAGGCGGAAGGAGAAGCAAATTGCGCTCCAGTAACCCTGCCTCATTTTGCGACCTAGATCGTCAGATATTGTAATGTTGGGGCAAACGTCTATGTCCATGTATATACGTATAGCACAGTGAAACTCCAGGCCTGCTGATGAAACCACTGTATTTGAGTGGCAGAGTGCTCAGCTCCGATCTTGCAGCTGTGTGTCTTGTCGTACAGCACGTATGGGTCAACGTGCCACTCTGTTCCCTCCTGTCTTACTGTCAGCTGAGTGCAAGACTTTTTAGCCCCTCAAGGGCTTGATTACCTCTGTGTTATTCTTACATAATTGATGCATAATATAATCTAAATAAGCTTCTTCCCTGAAGCTAATCATTATGTCAGCTTCAAAGCTTCCCGAAGGTCCTCTCACTTAAGCCCGCATGTTCTGTACATACGTCTCACGGAATGCTGTTTTCGACCATGCAGAGACATGCTGCAGGAATCAAAGGCACGGATCAATTATCCACACTTACAACAAGAACACAGCTTCAAAGGATACACATCAGATCACAATCTCTCAGGGTTGTGCTTTCTCCTCCTCCTCCTCTTCCTCCTCCCTTTCCTCCTCCTCCACAATTTCACAAACACATATGCGGGGGGAAAGCTGTAAACACATGCAGGCTGTAAAGCCATTCTATTTTAACATTTCATATTTGCTATCATTAATGGCATCAGCCAAGGTTTTTTTTTTTTTATTTTATTAACCACCCTGATGAATACACAAGTATTAATAGTGACTTATTGGTTGATGAATTTGACCTACTTACAGGGGAAGAGAGAAAGAGGACACAAAAGCACCCTTGAAACCAAATTAATGAACTTTGAAGAGAAAACGAAGAGAAGGTTCACACATTTATTCATACCACATGTGTACACAAAACCTACACACACAGATACAGTGAAAAACAAGAAGAAAAAGAGTTGCAAATCTGTGTTAATGATTATTAAAAGTAGCCTGTCACAATACAGGAAGACACCGGAAGGACACTTCAGTTGTGGTGATAAACTCTGACTCCTGCCTGTTTTGAGACTTTGCTTTCAGTGGAGAATAAACAAGGCTAAGAAAAGTGGGCCTCCAGATGTGACTGCTTGTTCTTACGCCCCCCCCTCGGCATCATCTTCTGACAACTGGAATGTGTTCAATTATATTCATAAATATAGGATAGTCATGCCGCTGACAGATATAGACTGGATTTGTATAATTTAAATGCAAACTGGGAGGGGGAGAAAAATCACATCGTGAATATGAAAATGGGTTAAGAAGATTAAAAAGATCAGCAGAAAAGTAGAAGGAGGAGCAGTAGGAGTGTATACAAACTGCAAAGAGGTTGCACAATAAAGGGAAACTGGGAGGGGAGAAATGTGAAGACAAGTAGAAATCAAAGAGTGCCGAGTGGGGAAGTGGGGAGTCGAGGGGAGAGAGGAGAGGAGAAGCGAAATCAGATGGAAGGTTCCAGTAAGAGAACCAGAAGAGGAGATAAGGTCTCAAAACAGGCCCAAAGAGGCGACAGACGAGCAGAGGTGCCGTCTGAATGGAGGAAGGAAGAAGTTCAAGTTCACTGATGCATTCAGTGAGCCTGAGCTGCACTACAGGATGATGTTGGTCTTCACTGTCCTTCCATTGGAACTTCAGACGTGGCCTGATTTCTGGCCTCGGCAACCTCACCGCCTTTGCTTCTGCTCATCCACTTACGTGCAATCCATCTCACGCTGTCTGACATTAAGGGAATAAAAGTGTGTGTGTGTGTGTGTGTGCGCGCGCATAAAGTGCACAAGCTAAAAGAGGCTCTTGCTCTTCGATTGTTTAATGTTTAAAAAAAATTGATTCGCCAAGAAACAAAAAGGATTCCGCTACAATTTGCAACTGGCAAATGGAAAAGTTGCCATGGCAACAATTAATAATATTCTTCTCCGTCTCCTCCAAATGTGTGTGCCTCATTACCGTGGTAATAAACACTGCGGCGTTGTCTGCTCGTTATCACGGAGACAAATCGGTCAGCTGTGATATCTGCCTCCTCCCAAAGAGGAGAGGGTGGTAATTGTAGTCAGGGTAGCAGGGTGGGGAGGAGCGAGGGCAAGGCCGATGGAAGAACTAAAGATAGGCCACGAGACAAAGCCTGTGAGCAAGCTGAGCAGAAGACGTGCGAGGGGAGAAAGCAGCCGCGATGCTCCAACTTTGTTCTTCAAAACCTTGAACGCAATGCCAGTGCTATCCAGATGTGCGTCTTCTTATTGAAAGGCTTTTCTATCACAATGAGATTCTTATGATGATTCTGGATTCATCGGCAACTACGAGGGTTATTTAGCTTTACGGAATTCAAAGAGAAATCTGCTCTATTAAATATTAAAACAGTCTCGGGAGAGGGAGATTATTTTTTAAAAGCGAAAGAATCACTCCAGTCCTCAATACAAAGACGCACTTTCCAAGCTCGCTGGTGGTTCACTGGACCTCTCTGGGCTAATTAGAATACACTCATGCAACGCACTTCCAATCCATTTTGAAAGTTCCATGCATTAGCAAATAATTATTTCATGGGTCCTCCTCCTTCCCAGCAACTTCTTTCCCTTTTTCTTGCCTTCAACTTGCAACAGTTATGGACCCTTTAGATCAGGCAAAGATCAAGCAAACAGAAATCCCTTCCTCACGCACAGGAGGGGAGTGTTTGTCAATATAGCGTCGAGTTGGAGTCTCTTTTAACAATTGTCTCCGAAGACTAAATTAACCACGCTGTGTGAACATAAAGAGGGAAGCGGAACAAGCAGTCGACAACTTTACCGAGTGAAACAGAACATGCATAGGATTCTGCAAAGCCATTTCCCCCCAGTTCTGTGATTCGTGAGATATTTCTCAACATAAAGAAAACGTTGTGGGATTTAATCAGAGAATCTGTTCGTAATGGCAGGTGCCCAAGCATCACGCTCAAAAACAAAAGTGAAATCCCATCCCCGCTAATTGCTTTTCAAACAAACTCTCCCTGTGCACCCGGAGTGTCTACCAATTTGTCTTCAGCACCTAGTTTTATTTGAACCCCTCAGCGATTGACGATGACACCATTCATCAAGGAAGGAGTCACAACACCGTTTCAGTGACAAAAGCTTCTAAAGTTGTTTGCTAGCCAGATTGTCAAATGACAAATCGTATTTTCTGTTTTGACAAATTACCACTTCGGCAGGTAGTTGTGTGAGATTTGTGCTCTAATTAGTCGGCTTATTTGTCTCTTGTTGTGCTGGGAATACATTATTGGTGCCAGTTACTGCCGCCACTCTTGGAGAAAAGGACTCCTTCTTTCTCTGCTGTGCGGGTGTTCAAAGTTAAAAAATCACCAAGACTGACCGGGCGGAACACATCCGACCCGTCAGCCAAGTCTCGATGGTTTTGTTTTCACCTAGCTGCAGGGCATGGCTGCCGACCAGATTTGTTAAGAAAAAGAAAAAAAAAAAAAAGTTCACATAAGCCTTTGCATTTGCCCGTCTGCCCTGGCTCGCCATAAATTTCAGGATTTAGTTCAAGGAGCTGGTCATTACTTCTAGAGCTCTGCATGGTGTGTTTTTTCCGACCTACTGCACATCGGGGCTCTCAGCAGGACTCTCAGGTCGGCTGACTCGCGCCTATTAGTTATTCCCCTGCACCAGGCTCAAAGATGAAAGTGAGGAGCTTTTGAGTTGATGGCACCGTTCCACACAATTTCAAATCTGCACCTTATGTTGTTACCCTGTTTAACAACACACACACACACACACACACACACACACACACACTCGGACACACTCGGACACATGCACACCCACACACACTGAGGCTTTCTCAGTTGAAATGGCTGTAGAGATAAAATTCACTTGACATTTGAATATGGCAGTTGCAACCAGGAAAGTTTTTTTTTTTTTTTTTTTTAATCAGTTTATATGCAGAACCGCCTCTTTTAGTGGATTTCCACAAAGTCTTTTACTGGCCGCTTTAAAGTATGTCAGATTAAAAAAGAAAAAAAGAGCAACAAATACTTTGACCAGTCAACCGTTTCATTTTCCAAACAGTGTTTGTTAGAAACATATTTTCCTCAGATGGTGCGAACATTCACTTAACCAATGTGCATTTTTCAATTCTAGCTAACCAACAATATCAGCAACTATTTAAATTGCCAATAACTCCCCAAAGCTTCACCCATTTCTCCTGGTGATTTTATGAACTTTCACCTTTTTTCCGGGTAGCCAGGAAACATGGTATTGCAAGGCAGAGCAGAACTAATGTTAGCTCGTGCAAGGGAAGCAAAGGAGGAAGTAAATTCCTTTCTTTGTGTGTACATAACCTTGATACAAGAAAAAAAAAAAAAAACAGCACAATAAAAAGTTCCAAAAAAATGAATTTTTTTTATTTTATGTTTGGTATGCTCATTGGTATATGCAGACAGTACTGTACTTACTACCCTCAGGTTCAAAAGAGAGTGTTTGTTTGAGAGCTTTTGTCAAGCAACACTTTCCAGCAGCCCATGTTCTTTTTAAAAACGCCACATCCCCATTGCCTTTCATGTTACCTGCAGGAGGTACAACACACGGAGGACATTGATTGTCTTAGTCATCCTCAGACTGCACAGACTGGAAAGGAACACACTCGGAGTGCTGGGTTTCAATGCGACCACACTGTTGAATCATGTGCAATGGAACTGAGGCTTTTCTTGTCATAGAGAGAAGTAGAGTAGAAGTGTTTCCGTGCGTATTGTTGAACATCACCATTGACGTCCATCTCAATGTGCTCACATATGAGGACAAGGTTCTGCAACCTCATGACTTCCTCCAAGATCAAAGAGTTGTGTGTCAAAGTGTCAACCACCATACCAGGGTGACGCTTCAGAATGTGTCAGCAAAGTGACCTGAGCCCAACTGAACATTTGTGGAATCAGACATGTGCAGGCATGTGCTACATAGTGAGAATATCCCGGCTGAGTGATGACATCGCATCCCACAGCCACATGTGGCGTGGTTGGTGGCCAGCTAAGGTTCAAGGCCGTTGTGGGTCCATATGGCACATTTTCCTGTAAAGGAAAAGCAATTCGAAAGGAAACATGATTATTGATGAATCTTAAGACGCCAGTCATTTCAAGTCAAAGAATGCTAACTTTAACCATATCTGAATGAACACTGACATTCTGGTAGCTGTTTCTATTGTGAGAACTCACCAATACATTCTGGATAGGGATATTAATTGTTCATGTGAAAAGGACTTTTCCTTGTTTGTTGTGTTTTCATTCACACCACACGACGTTTAGGTATTACTGTTCCTGCAATAGCCCAACTAATCATTTCACGAAGCAGTGTAAGATATTGAATCATACTCCAATATATCTGCATATATAGCTCCATTAACTGAAAGAGATATTCAATCTTTCCACTAGCAACCATGATGTACAATATGATGCCTACCCAGACAAGCAGTCTTCACACACTGCTGCAACCCAATTTAACTTTACAGCTTATACCCCGATACAAATACCGTAGTCTTCAAAAAGACCCAATTTATTATATTGTAGTTAATAACTTTTGTCAAAACACATATTTTCACATTTTCAGGTCAGCGTGTGTGTGTGTGTGTGTGTGTGTGTGCGCGCGTGCTTTTAATCTCTGATTTCATTGCCCTTCCAAATGGGTCTTTTGCACTTAAACCTTGTGAGAATTTAGAGTAGAGGTCACTAACGTGGGCACCAGGTGGCCCCCAAGGACCACTTTAGTTGCAACGCTTTGGGTTGCGACTAAAATTCAATTTTATCCAACCTTGTTCAGTCATTGTTGATTATTTTTGAGAACTCGTTAACTTGATGAAGTGTCTTCACATAGATGAGTATCATTGTTATTATTGTTATTATTGTTATTATTATTATTATTATTATTATTATTAATGTATAACTGAGAGTTAGTTATTTTAACCCCTCCGCGACTGTACAAGCGTAGCAAACTGGTTGCCCCTCATATGACTCAGGACCCATGAAGTAGCCCTCGGTGTGAAAAAGGTTGGTGACTCCTGATCTAGAGTATTCAAACAAGGGGAAAAGTATGACTTGATGAAACTTGATTTTATACCTTTTTCAGAGCAAACAGGGTAACCTGCTGAAGGAAGTAGAACTGTGCAAAAATACAGTAGCTTGGAGTGTTCGTGGATCCATCTGTTAATGAATGGTATCGTGCAAGATCATCAGGTAGAAATTGAAATCCGACAAACCTCATATTTTTCTTAACTGAGGTGGAACTGAATGTGTTCACGCATCGATGCGCGTTTGTGCGAGTAAATTGAAACGCTGTGCAAAAAGGCCAATCAAATTATCTCCCCGTCTTCCCGAGGGGCCGTGCATGATCCACCTACTCCCAGCTCCACCTCCAGTGTCGCCGCATTTAGAAATCTATTAAGATGTCTAAAAGTTTTCATTTTAAACAGGGAATCAGAGATACCAGCTCCACATTGTATCTCGCTGAGTAACACGGTGTGTGCATGACTTCAGGATAATACCAATTAGCCGTGTTACCTCCTTGAAGAGCATCAGTGTGTCTGAATAAACACGTCTTAATTATGCCCGCAGAGAATAGGATTGGAAAGGCATGGTTGAAGTGACTAATTTGGGACTGAGCCCCGCCACACGCCGGCTTGAGCCGAGCCAGTCTACGGCGGGGGAAAGGCCCCTCATATTTGTAGTGTTTATTACTGCTCTGCTTTTTTCTTGTACATATACAGCTTCGTACCTTAATTCGACCCCCTGAATATGCTCCAAAACTCCCTAAATTATCCAAACAGGTCAATTTAAAAAAAAAAATCAAAAATTGAAATCTGATTTAAAACAAAACCAAACTTCTCCACATAGAAACAAAACTACAAATCCATAAATGTTGGTGGCTTTAACATTCAGTACGCCATAGACAACACATTAGCCTCTTCTCTACTAAAATTAGCGCAATGTCACCATGTTTTTGGATGCGGGACGTCGCGGACCAATAAACCACCACCATTACAGCAAACTTTGAAAGAGGACTTGAGATTTTTGAAATCTGAACGAGCCGATTTCGTCAGCTTCTTTCTTCCTCGACCACTATCAAAGCTTCTCTCACCGCTACTGCTTGGTAGCGGTAATGGTTCGATACTTTTAAACGGCTTTCCCATCGTGTTTCACTCCAAGACTTGAGTGTGATGTTCACATGTTCCTTCAAGATGGCCCACCTTTGAGGGGAACTTGAAAAGAGTTTTTGTATTTCCTCAACATTTCCAAAAAAAACCCCAAAAAACCCCAAAAAACAAGTGGCATCCATGGACATTTTAACAACATCGAAAACCACTAGATTTAATGTATGGGCTCCACAAGGCACATGGAAAGCATATGGATTTTTTTTCTTTTTTTTTCTTTTTAAAAGCCTTGCCTGTATAGCCTCTTCTCTGCTAAAAATTAAGCGTTGTCACCATGTGTTCCAGTGTTCTTTTGGCTGTAGAATCGTCCCGCGGCGATGACGTCGTTCACGCCAGACTTAAAGCGATCGTTTCGGCGTCTGGTCTATTTTGTGCGCTAGCCGCGAGCAAAAAAAAACAGATGAGCAATTGTCGCGCACTGATGGAACGCGATCGAAAACTTTTGCATCAGTACTTGATACACGCCGCGACTGGCGCGATATTATGAGTTGCCGCACTTATCACAACATTTTTTGGCCAGTGGAATTGGGACTATTATTGATGATCAAATACTCTTAAAAAATAAATAAATGAATGCCTGCACCTGTTGCAGTATATCATGGAGCACTTCGGCCCTGTTTGCACTTGGTCACTTGTAACTGTTTTGGGGGATTGGATCACGAGAACGGATCTCGAAGCATCTGTTCGCACGTAGCCATTAACATGCGTCTCGAGCGTGCCATTTGTGATCTCATCACACACATTTATTTTCGGATCAACAGTGGCTGGCAAATTTCCGGATGCAACGTCGCACATTTAATCTCATATGTGGGGAAACTGCGACCGCTGCTCCGCTGACAAAATACGCTAATGCTAATGGAGTGAAATGTATTAGCATGCTAATAAAAGAGTCTAACAAAAATGATTTGTTTTCACTTCTTGTTTGTAACTTTATAATGACGACGCCGGGAGGTGGGGCGCCGACCAAGTACGTACACGGGAGAGGTGAGTTACAACCAGCTCGGAGGGGAAAGGGAAGTAACATAAAAACCAGATGTACGTGGTTTAAACAAAAATTATTTATTACACAAAATAAGAAATGTGGATATAAAACAAAGGTTGAGGTGGACAAGGAACTTAATGGGTTGCTGGGGGGGGAAAGAACAAAAAGAGACTTCCTAGAAGTATTATATACCGCACAAAGTGGGTACCAAGAAGGAAAACAACAACCTCTTTACTCTTAACTAACCAAAAAGGGAGATATAGAATTCAACAGCACCCATTTCTAATGTAACAAACAAAAGATCTAAGGTGCAGTGCGGAAGGAAATGTGACAGGTAAACTAAAGTTCCTTTTGCAATCTCAACCACAAAACCCAAAACTAATGCCCCAAACAAAACCGCTCGGTTTAACAGTCTAATGACTCAAAGTTTGAGAGCAACGAGCTCCGGCCGCCTACAGCCAGCCCTCTAATGGAGGTCGGCCAGCGTCTTTATGCTCCCCCCCCGTTTCCGGGGCCTTTCCGTGGTTGGTGCAGATCTCTTCAGGCAGGTCCAGCCCTCAGCAGCCCAGGTGCTCGGCATCTGCCTAATGCTGGACAGCCACACCCACACAGCCACACGCACACACACACACACCCATACCAGGAGAGAGAGAGAGAGAGAGAGAGAGGCGCACACACACACACACACACACACACACACTATCGCGGAAATGGCAGCGGCCGTAACAGCGGACTATATCAAGTCACTCGTTTTAATTCTACTGCAGCTCGTATGGATCCGAACGAATAATAACTAATGCGAATGGAGTGAAATTTATTAGCATGCTAATAAACGAGTCTAACAAAAATGATTTGTTTTCACTTCTTGTTTGTAACTTTATAATGACGACGCCGGGAGGTGGGGCGCCGACCAAGTACGTACACGGGAGAGGTGAGTGGAGTAGGCGGTCGTTAATGTGGACTGAGCTCGCATTCTGTTCGCACGTCCGTGACAAATGCATTTTTATGCGATGCGACTTTGGTATTCGGATGACAAAACGGATTTGGACTGTTTGCGCTTGGTTACTTTGTGTGTTTTTTGCCGATCGGTACACGAAAAACGCATGAAATGACCAAGTGCAAACAGGGCCTTAGAGACGTGAGATCCCATCTCAGTCTCCAGTCCCAAGACTATATTGCTTACTGAGTTTGGGTGGTGGGGGAGGGGCTTTTCCCACTCTGCCCAAAAGGGCTCATTGGAAGGCTGGAGAAAAGCAACTGTGGGAGTTTGCAATTGTAATTATTATTATTATTATTTTTTTTTTTTCGTTTTCTTTCGCTTTTGCTTTGCAAACGCACCCTAATGTACAGGGTGACTTTGTGTATGTATGTCTTGTTTGTCTCGCCCCGTCCCCCAAGACAGGTCCCTCTTGGGAGACCCTGGGTCTCAATGAGGTTTTTGTAAACGTTATAAATAAAGTTCAACAATAATAATGATAATACTAACAACTGCCTTTTCCCTGCTTTTTAAGGGGCAGCACTCAAGGAACCAACTCTCATGTGCGTCTGATCAAGGTCTGCACTTCTGAGCTGTGAAGTTACTTGATGTCCCTCACAGTAACAGGTTGTGTGGAATTTGCGTAATTAGCTTTGACAAAAACGTCACAAGCCTCTTCCAGCACCCATTTGACTCCAAATCTCATCAAATTTGACACACACATCAATACAGGTCTTGAGTTTTCAAAATTAACCGACGAGGCTCTGCAGAATCTATAGAAACAAAAAACAGCTCTAATTGGTCTATAAAAAAAATCTATTGTCGTTAAACACACCATTTCTATTCAATAGATCCTCAAGAAAGGAACAGCACATCCGAGGCATTTTAAATTCTAAACCACAGATGGAATTCTGTGTCTTTTTACGCTCCCTCCGCTGACACGGTGGCGTAGTGTAAGTCAAATTAAACTTTGTACTCCTCCCAACCTACCAGAGGAGGCCTTTATTTCTCTTTTTCACTGTCAAATGTGCCCATGAGAGCCTTTCTTTGACACTTTTCAAAAGGGAAACAGCTCTCAGATCACAGCTGCACTCTTCCTCTTATGGGTTCAGAGAACCACTGTCGCTTCATTCACTTGCTACACACACAGTACGTCATGAATCTTTGTGATCCAGAATTACATGGTTAACATCCTCACACCTTTAGATCTCAAAATAACGTCTTGATGTTTCCTGGAAACCCAAAAATGACCCTGTAAAAGCTTTTGTGAGTGTGTGTGTGTGTGTGTGTGTGTGTGTGTGTTTGTGTGTGTTTGACAAAGAACAAGCAGACATGTAAGGCTGCCTTCCCCGCTCCTCCACACGCACACTGTGTAGAGACTAATTTAGAAAATAGCTGGAATATTTTTATTTTTTTTTGGCAATTATAGATAATGAAATGTAAGTATAATTATTCAGGATTTAATTATTAGGGTTGTGATGCCTTTCAAATGGGGGTTGCCAGATGACCCCGTACTGTAATTTTTTTTTCCTTTTTTTTTTTTTTGTTGCGTTGGTTGCTTGTTTGTCTGTATGTCTGCTTTTTATCCTTTGATTTGGACCTTGAAAATCTATCTATTAGGTAAAAAAAAACAAACAAAAAAAAACTTTTTAGTCTAATTGAAATATTGTCTTCACACCTGTGATGACCAACTCTTGATTATGGGTTGGATTAAGGAGAAGCCAGGATGATTGATTTAGAAAATGTATGAAATAAACCCTGAGTTGATTCAACCAACGAATTCCAGTTGTCAGATTTTTGAGATCTGACAATTTTGTGCACACTGTTACTGTTTCTGGCTGTCAGTCTCTCACAGTCAGAGGCAGTCAGAAATCCACTTTCTCTGCATGTTTTAAGCACCTGGCTTGTGTTGGGAACGAGGTATGGTGTGAAAATATGGCTTGTGTTGAGTTATCTGTGTGTCTAAATGCACCTATTGTGAGAGAGTGTTTATTTTGCTACGATGCCAACAGTTCTATCGCTGATCATGCCAGCCTGAAAGGGCAGTGTATGTGTATGTGGCAGGGGTGATCTATCTATGAACGCAAGGGAAGCTCAGATTCCCCTAAAATGTTTGTGCTTAAATTGCATTGTTTGAAAATGCATTGCAATGTGTTCAACTCAGAGACGAGTTTGTTCAGAATCAGCAATTCATCTCGGATAAGATTCTGTTGTCATGTTTCCGTTGTCGGTCCATTAAAGTCCATTGAAGTTGAGGTTCAGTGGACTTTAATGGAGCAAAATATCATAGTTTTTTGTTTTGTTTTGTTTTGGGTTTTTTTTTTCCAACTGAGCGCCTTTTTTCGAAAAATGCTGCATTTAATCCCACCCCCCCCGACGCTGAGCTTCTCTGGGAGTCAGTGGAGGAGGGCATCAACCTGGATGCTGGGATTCCACGTTATGACTGGATAGTCTGAATCCCCTTTTAATTGACAGTTCGCTGGTAAACACACAGACAGCAGAGCAGCTTCGAGCGCGGTCTTGCTGGGAATTTAGTCGGGGACGGACACGTTGCGATGATTCAGTCGGACAAGAACGGCCAATTTGCTCCGCGATTATTTCGATTATAAATAAAACACCATGGTCACCCTGTTGCTTCAGTTCTCACACTTGTGCACTTTGGTTCGAGTTTCATATGTAGCTTACACAAGGTAACAAGGCAGCTAGCAAGCTGCACATGATGGCGGACAAGGCCTGCAAATATTGTTGACCTGATTTTGAGGAAGCCACTTGATTGCCTTCCTTGAGAAAGATCAACACCTAAGATCAATTTGGTGAAAAGGGTAGGGGAAGTAATCTATCTATCTATCTATCTATCTATCTATTCTTTGTTTATGTTTTATACAAGACTTACTTCCTGATCATTTTTATGTTGTTTTTTTTTTTGGTAGCGGTTAACTGGTTCTTCAGTTGTTGGTGTGGCGAAGGGGGCAACCGGGCATCATGCCTGTTTGTCAGTAGCCAGGCGGAGCCGGAGAAGCTCACTCGACGGCACGCAAGGAAAGTAACGTTGTGGCTCGGCCGTTCAGTGGAGGAGTCGAGTTGGTTAGGACGGCGCCAAATCGTCGTCGTGAATGAACAGTGCGCTGGTCATATTCATAGACAACGTTGATGAAGTACTCTCTACTTCATCAACGATGAATGGTGGAGGCTGGCATCGTCCTCAGGGACTCTTTCACTCCAGGCTACCCACAAATCAATCCGTCAAAATAAGTGGCCATCTCAAATGCCCTGCCCTGCTTGTTAAAAATGGCGACCTGGTGGAAGTTGCGTTGCCCATTAAGATGGCGCTGTTGGGTTGCAAGTCTCCCAAATAGGAGACAAGTTTATATGATTTTTAAAGGCGTAGACAGTTACCTCAACTTCAGCCTTGATTTCAACACTCATGGTTTTAATGACAACGTCTTTGTAACTTCAGAGACAATTACATGTTTTGCAACAATACATTTGTTCATAAGCCGAGGTACTCGAAAATAATCTCCCTGTAAAACACACCCCACTTTTGGACTGAAAAACAGAACAGCATAGTTTAAATAGTTCTACTTCAAGCAACAACGACTGCAATAATAAGTGAATCAGTTGTAAAACTGATTCACTTACTAAAAACACAGAAGTTACCAAGGATGTTTTTCCAACGTAAGAAGGACAAAGTGCAGATATTTGTGTACGAATGTTGGGAGCCAAAGTAAAAAGTTGTCAGAAAAAGAAACACTCAAGTAAAGCACAGACAACTGAACATTCTACCTGATTTGATTTGATTGAGTTATTTCAAACATGTAAGGAGGGAAAGAAAATAAAAGGGATACAAAACCAAAACACACAAAAGAAAATAAAGAAAAAAGGATAAGTAAGCAAACACCAGTGAAATATACAAGAGAATAATATTAATCATGTTCGAAAAGGGGTAGGAGGAAGTATAAACTTATATATACCTACCCCTAAACTCAAATAAAAATACAAACTTATGAACTAAACTAAGTTTATACAACGAGTTGACAGGAAACAGAAAACAACAAAAGTCAACTCCAAAAGGTCTCGACTGTACTTAAATACAGTGACAAAGAAGTTTTTTACCTGTTCACGCGGCTGACGTTGAATCGCCACGACGTGTGATCTGCAACCCCATCAAGATGTAGCATGAGCACGTACGAGTATCAAAGCGGCACTACACTCATGGCAGTGGTCTTCAGAGGAGCATTAACTATCGTTTTAAACTAAGGAGGCCCACAGGCAGAGATCACTACTGTTGCACGACTGCTACTATCTTAACCACCACACTCCTTGGAAAAAGATTTATAGCCACCTTCGCGATTCTTTGCCACTTCTTATTGGTTCATACACTTGAGTGAGCACATGACAGCCCAAATACTAGAAACCTGGTATCCCTAAGAAAGGCAACAAAAAAAAATAATAATAAAAAAGCAACAGATAGCTACAGATCTCTTGGAATACACTTACATCACACCAGATCAAAAAAAAAAAAAGAAGAAGAAGAAGATGGCCGTCAGAGGCTCAGCAGCTCAGGCAGTACAAAGCCTGGTTCAAAGTGTCCCCAGAGCGACAACCAGTGACTCTTGACATTAGGTTTTGAAGAGATGTGGATCACAAAGTTCGTCAATGTGTCTCTGTTTTGTGAAAAAAAAAAAAAAAAAAAAGAAATCATGGTGAGAATGATTGCATCAGAAAATGGCTGTGAATTGTGATGCAAGCTCTTGTCTTACTTTATTTCAAACAGTAACAAAGGGACAACACAGGGGAGCAGAGACAAACCAACGCTTCCTCTCCACTCGCTTCAGCCTTGAACTTTGTTCTCTGATATTCTGGATTAGAAATGATAAATGAAATGCAGTCTTGATAATTTGTTGCCCTACAGCTCCCTTTTCACCCAGACTTGAGAGGAGATGAAAAAAATAAAATAAAAAATGATCTAATTAAAAACTGCTGCGCTGCCTTTTTAATGTCCAAGTAGAATTTGACAAGTTATAAAGTTGTATTATAAAGCACCTAAGAATAATTTTTGGCTGTCTGAAAGTTTGGATAGTATTACTTTGTGCATTTTGAAATATCTTACTGCCTTCTGTTACTTCATTTGCATTGACCTGATGACCATTTTTTTCCCCCACCTTACTCCTACCCTGAACAAATAAAAAGAAATATACTTTATTGCAAGATTGTAGATTTCCTCGAAACACCTTAATTACATTTCCATGGTGGACAGACTGAAACGCCGTAAACTCACTTAAAGTCGATGTGTGTTTTTTATGCCAGTGGCTTCCCAATCTTTAGATACTAATCAAGACTTAATGCTACCAGCTAAAGAGATTGTGATAAGACTTTTGAATCCGACTGATTTGTTTGCTGTCTTATATGTGCTTCACTAAGCTAAACATGGTACGGCCCAAAACAGATCATTTATCAGTAGGAAACAGCACACTTAAATCTTTAATTACCGCAGCCACCAGAAGTGGCAATAATCTCGGATAAGACGTTAACAGTATTTTTAATGGGTAGTCGTGTACGTGAAGAGGGAACAAGTGAAAGGATTAGAGCAAGTCACGTCATACGTCATGACGTCTCCCACCGACGATAGTTTTAGGATTTTACAAAGAAGAATTTGATTTTTTTTAAAAAATTTTTTTAAATTTTCTTCCTTTTTGGAAATTTAAGAAAGAAACATTTACTTGTTTTTTTTCTTTTTTTCTTTTTTTTCGGTCTGGTACAGCTTGACACCACTGTCATACTGTACTTTCCACTGGCCCGTCATGCCCCTGTTCTCCTCTGCAAAGGGAACTTCCAGCACCTCACACGGCTCAGCAGTGAGGCGGCTGGGCAGTGGGGAGCCAGAACCCCTTTGTTTCAGGCAATGCAAATTGTGCGATAGCTGTCTTTAATTAGCGGCCGTGCCGCAGTGGACCTCTTTGTACCTGCTTCCACCAAGAGAGACGGTGCCGTCATGTAAATTTGTTGATTCGGAGCCAGTGAGGAGAGAGAGTGCGAAGATCTGGAAGAAAAGGAACAACAAGAGAAGGTGGAAATGTTGGATTGCATGTCTTTGAAATGACAAAATCAAGCAAAACGTTACTGTACACTTTGTTGTGTTGAAGAATTGCAGATGAGGAAACACATCTGCTGCATCTCAAACTCACCTGCCAGGTGTATTGGAAACAACTTGCGGTCAAAATGTTTATGACCTGAAAAATGACATGCAGTCTCCATCAATAAGCTTCAAAACATAAACCGAAACACAGGCTAGTTTTTCCACACTGACCTCCCTTTGCTCTTTGCAGAGTCATTGACTACTTTCCCAATCAACCAGCGTTGTTAAAAGGTAAATCGCTGCAACATAATGAGAAAATGTGCCATTTGCGTCGGCCTTGGGGACTGAAATTGTCCTGATTCACAGGTGCTGGAGGGCTTTTTTTTTCCCCCCACACCATGCAATATTCGTAAACATTATGTACGAGTTGTCGTTGAAATGCCCCCATTGCAACATACTGTATTACATCTGTGCTGTTTTTTTTTTTTAAGGTTATTTGTTTATTAGTGTTTGCAGCAGCAAATCATCCTACGATTGCAAATTGTTTCTTTTCCTGTTTGCCCAACAGGGTCCTGCAGAATGCAAAATATGACATCACACTTACTGAACTTTTGAATTACGAATGAAACTCTTAGTCTTACTTACAGTTCTCACAACAGAGCATCTTCCTCTCTTGAGGTCGTCCTTACACCCCCGTTGTTGCTTCCAGTCATCCCAGTTCTCCATACATCCTGCCAGTTTGTTGCTACTTCCTGCTTCTGCATCCTCCTTACATCCACACGTCAGGATGGGACGTCCTCGATTCTGATTCCACCCGTGTGTCGGTTCACGATGTCTCTCACTGTGTCCTACTGGGTCCAGCATTCACTGCTTGCAATGAAGCAAATACGAAAACTATCATAAGGGACAAGATACTGGTGGAGGTGAGCTGTTGGCCATGGCAGCCATGCGGATGATGTGGATGTGGATGTCGGAAGCTAATGATGAAGAAGACCTGCCGATGTTGCACATGTGTATCTGCGTGCGGCCTGGGTTGTGGTTTGGGGGGCAGTCAGATGAGAGTTACCTCCTATCGTTTACCAATACAATCACAAATACCATTTCTCGCTCTCTCTCTCTCTTAACAAACAATAAAAATGAATGAATATAAAAAACAAACAAAAGAAAAACAGATCACCCTCATGGATCTAGTTTGTTAAAGTTGCTTTCAAAGTGCTCCAGATTGGAGGGTTTTAGTATAAAATTGCCCCACCCCCCTAAACATCCACACCCCTACTGCGTGCACACACAAACACACGCACACATCACAACAAAACATCCCAAAACGCTGCCTTTTTGACAGAATGGCCGCTTCACAGTTGAACAGGTGTCTGGTCTGGAGTTGACGGCACCGCTGATCAAAGTGATTCCCAGCCTGACTGGCGGACCCTCCGGGTGTCCGTCTGAGCCCCTCATCCAAACCCTGAGCCCCTCATTGGGACATCTGAAACGTTTTGCTTTCCAGCCAATCAGGGAGGCGCCGGCTGACCATTTTCCCTCAAACGCGTTTGTATTTGCGTGATTGCCGTCATCTCTTGCATCTCCGTTGTTGTCATTTTCTTTTGTTACACAAGCGCTGTCACATTGCAGCGACTTTTTTTTCCCTTGACCCCCCCCCCCTTCCATCCTTCCTTCCTTCTTTTCTTTCTGTCGCAGACATGCTGTGAAAGAAGGCAGCACATCATTGACAGAGACAGCTGCCCCCCACCCCTCTCCCCCCGTCTTGTGGAGCCCACTCGGTATGCAGGCAGGGGCGCTCTTGATGGGTTTTTGCTGTGAGCGGAGGTGTATTTTTTTGATTTATGATTTGTCTTTCAGCAGCTTCAGATGAACGAGCTGCCGTTGGGATACGATGAGGCGTGCAGAATGCAGACAGAATCAGCGCGAAACCAACGCCCAGATCGAATTGCCCCCCCAACTGCCGCCGCCTCCCCACCCCACCCCGACCCTCACCCCACCACCACCCATTCAGACCCTCAAAAACTCCCACATGTCCTTTTCACCCTCACTTTGTTCTTCTCTGCGCAGATGCGGCCCTTTGCCGTTTCCTCACATCCTCCCTCTGCTTTAAATAATGTATACATTTAAACATGAGATCTGCCTTCCTGATTGGTTGTGAGGGCTCACAGCAGGCTGCCTATCAGAGTGATCATCACAACATGTCACTCTGCGCCCTTGTTGCTCCGCAATTAGAATTTCATTTCGTGTCATCACAGGCAAAACGGGCACCCCTCGTTCTCTTTCGCCCCCTCCCCTCCCTCCTTCCTCCCACCTCTCCACCACAATCGCTCCATCTGTTTGCCAATTTGTCCCCACGCTGTGTCCACTTTTGAAGTCGAGGCTCTCGCAAAATGTTTTGAATGGGAAGTTGAAGGGAAGTTTTGCGTAGGCTGGCGACAGAAGCCGAGAGAGACAAAAAAAAAAAAAAAAGTCTCTGAGACTTTTTGACTGGTGGGCCACATGGGCTCTAAAATTTGACACAGGGAGCAGATGGATGGAGTGATTTGGTGGGAAACCTCTTAGGAGGAAAACATAATGGGATATGTAGAAAACGTGTCAATTGAAAATGAACCAAAGCAACAAAGTTCCAACAATATCAGTGTCTTTGAATCCTCACGGTATTTAGCTCCTTATTGAACTGACTCTTAAAACAATGGGGGGTGGGGGGGATACGGCTGTTTTATGAGTTACTGACTATTAACATCATTTTTTCAAGTTTCAGTTGGCCAGATTAAAAAGCTTAACAGGCTGCATATGGCCCCCGGGCCGTAGTTTGCCCATGCCTGGACCAGAGGATGATGCAGACGTTGTCCCAGGTGCTGGTGAACAGGGTTTTTCTTTTTCATGCCTGCTGTTTGTCAGGCCGGGACTCAAGGCAGGACTCAGACGCAGAGATCTGAGATAAATCAGTTTATCAGAATCACCAATGACCTCTTAACAGAGTGACAAATTAAAGGGCTATGAAACTCTTACGGTAACTTGGCTCTCAGAGTAATAACAGATCGTGATTACAGAAAATCACTCCAAGAGGAGGATAATGGCTTATAATCTAGAGCTAAGAAAATAAAGCAAACAGAAAACACTACGACAGGAGGAATAAGGCTAGAGGCTATCGCTAAGAAAAAAATATACAAATCAAAACTCCAACAGGAGGAAAACCAGACTTAATGGGAAATTACAACACAATACAACTCACGCCTGAAAACATAAGGAAGACTATGAAACTTTAACAATGAAATCAAAACTACTTTCGAAAAGGAAAAAAGCCTATGAAAAGAAACTAGGACTAGAAGTCTAAACTTTGCTATGAAAAGTACAAAAAAAAATCACTTGTTTCGAGGAACAATGGCTGACTTACAACAATCTCAATGGCTGTGAACAGGCTGGGGTGACTGACTAATGGACAAGGACACTCTGGCACAAGACAAGGGCGATGCAGACTGTTGCTGTGTCTCAATTCAGGGTCTGCATCCTTGAAGCACGCATTTTGAAAGGAAGTTGCAAGTCATCGCACTGCGCGAAGGCTCCTCCCAATTCCCAAGGGTCCTTCGGATGCTCAAAATGCGTACTCGGAAATACGCACTCGTTTTAGCCGATTCCAAGGATGCACCGCTACTATCCTTCGCGTACTTGTGTATCCCATGATGCTTTGCGTGCTGCTGCAAAGCATTGTGGGATCCTGGGAAGTCAGCTGAAATTAGCGGCATGTACTGGTTAAGACACGACATATAAATCTAAATATTGACGTTTCACATAAAGTATCCAGTTTTTAACGTAGGATTTTATTTATTTGATCATCCAACGCCATCGTTAGATGGCGAACCAATGGTTAGCTTGATACTATAAAAACGTCACTTCCGGGGTTGGCCAGCAGGAGGGAACGGCGGTGACGAAACGAGGAAATACGCCGAAGGCTAGACCGTCCCGTGTGGTTACGGGGAGGCGGGGTTTGGTCCGTCCTTCTAGGCTGGGAACTCTAAGAACGCTTCCTTCAGACGGAGGACACTCGGTCTGAATGGTGCAGACCCTGAATTGAGACACAGCATATTTAAGCACACGGAGGGTAATGGGGAACAGGTGAAGACAATAGGCAACCAGTGCTGTGTCTCAATTGTCGGGGGGGGGGGGGTGAAGTGAGCAACTGCTGCATTAGCTCACCTGTCCCCTGTCTGCCAGCCTCTCCTCTGCGACTCTCCACCCTGCTAATAGTGATGTTAAAACAGGCATTTCAACGTTTGACTTGTCTAAGAAAATGAACGTGCGCGCGCACGCACACGCACACGCACACACACACACACACGCACACACACACACACACACACACACACACACACACACACACACACGCACACACACAGCCGTTCCATCTGGGGCTGCCGAGTGTGTCTGAGTGACGCATGCCTCCCTCAGATTAATTGTGGCCCACTTATTTTTAATTAAAGTTTCTTTGTGTTCCAGTAATGTGGGAGTAGGTGTTAAGTGAAAGAAGTCTGTCCTTGTTCTGTCAGTGCTGCTTTAATAAGAATTTGTGCGACTGTTCAGTAGACGACGGGCTGCAGTGGTGCCTTTTTTTTTTAATGAAAACTCTCTCTCTCTCTATGTATATATATATATACATATACATATATATATATATATATATATATATATATATATATATATATATGTATATATATATATATATATATATATGTATATATACATATATATATATATATATATATATATATATATACATGTATATATATATATATATATATACATGTATATTAAGTGGTGTATATGTGTGCGTGTGTCTTATCTTCGTCTACATTTACCCACCCATTTTAGCACCTTACGACCCACTGCGCGACCATTTCAATCAATCGATCAATGAATTAATCAATCAGTCAATCAACTTTATTTGCACAGCGCTAAATCACAATCAAAGGCATCTCAAAGCTTCCTTGTCCAATCAGAGGAAAACCAACTAAACTCCCAGAGCCAGCAAGGTGCCACAGTTGTCAGGTTAAAGCTCCCCTGTGGGAAGAAACCTGGAGCAGATCCAGACTCCAGAGGGCCGTCATCTACTTTGACCAGTTGGGGTGTAAAGGAAATTCAAACAATGTCGAGCGAGGGAGAGAGGGAGAGAGAGAGACAGAAATAGACAGAGCCAGAATGGCAGACAGGCTAGAGCGTATGCGTCAAACTCATGGCCCGCGGGCCAGATCCGGCCCGCGAGTTAATTATCTTCGGCCCGCGTGATATCTAAGTAGTATTAGTGCATTGCATGCACCACTATATTACTACAAGTACCACAAAAAAACATTTTTGCTGTTGTTTGCCTGTTAAAAATGTTCACACTTGAAATTATTGATAGAGCCATAAGAAAATACTGCAACTGATTGTATTTGTAGTTTATTTAATTAGTTAGCATAATGATTCCTGCTCAGGCAACGCCATAGAGCAACATTGTATAGGTTGTGATAGGTCCAGATTCAATATGTTTTTTTTTTAATTTGGACCTCTGTGTATTTGAGTTTGACACCCCTGGGTTAGAGTGAGTTGCAGGGAGAACAACAAAGCTCTCATATAAAGAAACGACATTATATATCAAGAAAATATAGAAACGCAGAAGGACATGCATAAGTGTATGACGTATATAGATATAAACATGTAGATGTTATAAATTAATGTTATGGTGTAGTTATACATTGCATTAATTACATATACAATGTATACAGTACATCTTTGTCTGTGTTTGGGAAGGTGTATTCACATATATATATAAAAGCTAAGGTTTTAGAGGTGGGGGGAGTCGTGGGGTCAGCGGGGGGGGCCGAGGGCAGCGGTTGACATGCTGGATGAAGAGAGCGGGAAACCTGGCTGCCTGACACCTCAGGCGTGTCTGACACACTGGGCTGGAAATGGCCTGTCCATCCATGGGGGCAGAATAATATTACGGCTCTCTTCAACAAAATACAGTCATATGCATGGAAGCAGCTGAAGGTCTCTGGCGCCCCCTGACAGCTCACGAAACAAAAAAAAAAAAAAAAAAAAAAAAAAGATTTCTCGCAGGCTCTCAGGCATCCAGGGCACCTTTTTTCTTTGAGAGGTTGAGTTTGACTTTGTCTTTTATTTTCTGTTATTTGAAGACTTTTTGCACCTTTCACCCGACAGGCTCCTGCAGCTAAGAACTGAAGTGAACTGAAGAGGCTTTTTGGATGAAAGGTGAAACATCTTTATATAACAAAGAAGGGCCTCCACTGGCCTCCTGCTCAGCTCTCAAACAAAACCTCACCAGCGGTTTGTCTGCACTTTGGTTTGGTGAAATATTAAGGGGGCAACAAGCGACTTTCATCATTGTCAGATAAAAGTCCACTCAAAAAAAGAAATTGCTATGTGAAGCTCTGCTGTTTCTTCTGGGAGAGAGCAACTCTGCACACACCTTCAGAGTCTGCTGGCGCAAATTTATAGACAAACGAGCGATCCCACTCACGTGAATGCCTCCAGGGTTGCCAGTTCAGTCTAAACTGCTTGTCTGTTCACTTCAGCTTTCTGCTTCTTCTTTCTATATTTGGCATCTAGGTAATGGCCAGTGTGTGTGCATTTACCTATCCATCCAACAGGAGACATACATGTCATTACACATTCACCAAGAGGGGACCTGATCTACCTCAACCACAACACCACCCAGGTGACCTTCTGAGGAAGACAGAAGCTACCGTCAAAACATGTAAAGCTACGAAAAATAATATAATAAAAATAATCATAAAATAATAATGATAAAATACCTTATAAAGACAGAATTAAACTCATTTTGTGAACTAGATATTTTTGTCCACTTTGAGCTAGAAGAGATGTTAATCCCTGTCCAACATAAACGTGTGCGTGTGTGTGTGTGTGGAATAGAGGGAATAAATGGAATAGAATGCCTTTATAAATCCAACATTGGGGGAAATTTGCATAATTACAGCAACAAAAAGTAGTGCAAATATAGGGAAATTATATCAATTAAAAATAAATAAAAAATAAAATATTTATTGAGTAAGAAGGAAATAAACAAGATATTTACATGTTTTGACCAGTTGGATTATTTACAGTTATCTACATAACGCTGATATAAATAAGTACTTAATTGCACATTTATGAACGTATAAGTGTGTGTGTGTGTGTGTGTGTGTGTGTGTGTGTGTGTGTGTGTGTGTGTGTGTGTGTGGCAACCCGAGCTGGCGAGCGCTCAAATGCCCTGAAGTAACCTCCAACACCGAGCCAGTCTTTTAGTTGTCAAAAGTCATGAGCAGAGCCATTAAAGCCTGTGTGGTTCCGGTTGCCAGACTCTTTCGCACTGCGGTGGCAACGCGCACAACAACCCAAGACCGCGTCCACTTTTAAATAGCGTCAGCCATACAGGGCTGAGCCGGCTTGCGTCACATCGCACCGTATTCCGCAGAGTGAAATTTGATGGTTAAACTCAAGGAACAAGCAGACAAACACACCATTAGGAGTTTTGCAGCCTGTTGCAATACAGTGGCAACCACTCGGCAGCATCACTTCTCCATCTTTGATGCCTCCAATCAAAGTGCTGAACTTGTTTGCAAAGTGCAGAACAAGTTCTCAGAGCAGAGTAATGCTGTGTGTCATGTTATCTTATGAAATACATCAGCTTGCTCTTGCCTCAATCTAGTCCAGTATTTAACAAAGTCAGTTACAGCTTGAAAAAGTTCTTTTTTTTTTGTCTTCTTGTATTGAAAAAAGTGTTGTTCTTTTAATCAGATAAAATATAATTAACATTAGTGATGTTTGATATTGATAGGGTTGTTCACTTGAGATTAGACTTGGTCTCGATGCTTGATGGGAATTCCGGCTCTTTTCAGAGAACGGGTCCTTCTGGCTCGCCTCACTAAACTAAAGAGCCGGCTCTTTTGGCTCCCAATCGGCTCCTTCGATTTTCTGTTGCTTCTTTTCTTTTATGACCTGTTGCGGCCGCTGCAGTTTCCCGGGTACTGTGTGTGCCTCTCTCTCGCTCTCTCTCTTGCTCTGTGTGTGTGAGCTAAAACTTGTAGTTTTGTTGAGGCACGCAAAAGGAACTTTAGTTTAAACTGCACATCTTCTCATGCACTCACTTTAGAGCTTTTGTTAGCCTCACTAGTGATGGGTGCTGTTGTGTTTTGTTGTGTAGTTAGGGTAGGTAGTTAGGTTTCTCCCCCAGAAGGGGGAAAAACTGTTTTGAGATACTCTTTAAGGTGTAAAGTGTAACGTGACGGTGCCCGACATCAACTGCCTCCATCTCAGCCGCTAGAAAACACAACAAAATATGCCGAATTGAAATGCTTTCACTTTTTAGTCAAAAGTTGGACCAGAATCAACCAGCAACACTACTGCATACCATAATACATTGCTTTTCAGCAGAAAAAAAAAAGTGTTTTTTGGGTGTACTTACTCTTTAATGTCACCTACCTTCATCTTCACTTGTTTTTGTTGCCTGGCGAGCCCTATTGGTCAAAACAATAAAGCTGCGTGAAGAATATTTCATCATTAATAGTGGTACAATATTTTAGACAGACGCTCGTCTAACGTTAACAGTTGATATCTGTTCCACGTTTGCCACGCTCATAAAGCCAAATGTAACGTGACTGAATGACAAGCCCTGTGTTTTAGCAATCTACAGAGAGAGAGAGTGAGACTAACATTAATGTGAGTTAATCTCAGCTAGTGAAGCTACTGGAGGCTACACAGCTAGTCTGGAAAACTAGCTGTGTTATTGTGCTGGTCTGGCGACTTTTGTAGATCAATAAAAGGTAACGATTGGGATTCCTCAGTATGATTTACAGCTCACCTGTAATTTCCGTCTTTTTAAAATACTCACTCACATTGCCTTGTCCAGCCGCTCCTTTGGCCAGGCTGACGTTGCAATCCTCAAGATCGCTCTTGCTGCAGCTCGCGCCGCTCCCTCTGGCATCAGGCATCAACAATCGAAAATAATAATCATGATCCGTCATTGCATTGCGCCCTCAGATTTTATTATTTCTTTTACTCAACACGCATTCTCTCTAATGATGAAATAATTATAAGTTATAATTCCAACAATTACAGTAAAAAGGTTGATTGATGGAGAGGGGGGATGGCAGTTTTACCGGGGGGATGGCTGCATCTGATGACTGTATGAGCCGATGGAAATGTCTTGTTCCAGCAACCTGAGGTAGGTTGACTTGCCGTGGCAACTCGTACCATCAGCGTTCCATTAAGGTGCCGTTAGTGCCATCGAGGTGCATGCAGTTAACGTAAAGGTGAAGTGTGTAATATTAGGCGAAATAGTGACATCAAGTTGTTGCATTTTAAATTGCAGCACTCTTTCAATCCCTCTCCCCAGCTCGCCAGTGAACAACGGTGGCCTTCACACCCAAACCTGGATATCTCATCCACCTTCTTCTTCGTTGGTTTCTTTGCGAACGGCAGCATTCATCCTAAATACCAAAGGAGCTGTCAGGTAGCTGGATTGTCCACAGCGGGCTCCCTTAGAAATTTGGCGGTGCAAGATGGCAGCTAACTGGGAGCAAGACCCGTACTGATCTATGGGTATTCTTATATATGGAACCGTTCTAAGGGTAGGACAACCAATAATGTTTATTGCATTGTGTATTTATGAGTTGTAATGTTAAGCTTTTACCAATATGGAAATCCTAAATTAAGCCAAATTTTACACACTGGACCTTTGAAGTAAATATGCTGAGATTTGATTAAACTCAGCTGTTCTGGAAGCAGATAGTCTGAGTTCACCCTGCTCTTATTCTGAACTCAGAGTTAAGGATTAGACTCTGAGTTAGTTGAAACCCCTACCTGGAATACCGCCCAGGTGCATTATCTTGCTGAAACATCCAGTGTTGACCTGGATGGAAATGTGCACATGCAGACGGAAACATGGGCTGTGGTGACTGTAAAGAAATTGCACTCGGTGACTTCACAGGGATTCTCAACATTACATTATAAATGTGAACTGTATGTGCTCTGTAGGCATGTCAATGTGTACATTTAAGGCTTTATGGGGGGGGATCTCATTGTATATTTATATATAAGCTGCACGTGTCAAAGGTCCTAGTATGGAAATTAAAAAGTGTCAAATGGTTGCGAAGACCGTTTTAACCTTTTAAGTTTGCGTTCACCTTTTGATGTGCTCAGCTGGAATTTAAATGTCAAAAAATATGATAAGAGGCACAATCTAAGTACTTTAATACCTAATTAGGTAATTAGCTAGCGTGTGTGACTCTCATGGGCTTTCATTCGATTAGCTTGAGATTGAGTGAGAGATAGTGCTTGTGTGGATTAGTGAAAGTCACTACACTACACACTGACACAGTATGTACATATATTTATATATATGTATTTATATATACCTATATATATATATATATATATATGTATACATATACATATATATATATATATAGGTAGCTGGTGATTAATAACACCCACCTTACACGGCAGTGCACAGTTTAAGAACAACTTTTATTAATACTGGAATCGTCACAGTGCGTTTTGTTACATTAGCAATGACTAAAGTTAACAAATAAACAGAACTGACAAACAAAAAAAAAAAATCTCTTTTTTTTTTTTTACAAAAAGGAAGACGGAACAGAAAAGCCTTGAACATCAGCAACAGCGGCTTAAAAAGAAATGCTTCACAATAAATTAAAGGAGCAGCAGAGGGAGGGGACAGGAAGGAAGGAGGGAAGGAGAAGAAGACGAGACCTGCAGCGCCTGCAGATCTGCCGAGCCGGGAGAGGAGCAAACTGATCAGTTTTGTTCAAAAGGTGAAGAAGGGACGTTGGCTGTGTCGCAAAAAAAAAAAAAGGTCCCCAAAGAAACGGGCGAGAAAAATTTCATTGTCAAGCTCACAGCGAGGCGAGTGGACGAGGAGGTTGGAGGAAGCAGGAGACACTAAGCGAGAGCCGGAGCGCTGACAATATAACATTCAGATATGAGTTAGTTACACCGGGAAGCCACTTTGGCCACCAGGCTCCGTTGTCTGCGTGGCTCCCTGACAGGAAGTTGCAACGCGTTTCATCATCAGCGTCCTCTGGTGGACACCAGCGGACCTTTAAGTTGTTCCGGAGGATCTGGCTGAGTCACATCGGCCTCAGACCACTGTGGCTCCTTTCTTTCTTTCTTGTGTGTAAGTGTGTGTGTGTGTGTGGTGTGCTGCTGCCTCTCGAGCGTCACACAGCAGGAAGTGTTGGTAAATTGCGAGTGGGACTGAGGAACGGAATGGAACGGCGGTGGCGGTGGTGGTGGGGAGGGTTTGGGCGACTTCAAGGGGGGGGTTGAACCCCAATGTCACACACCGAGCCCAGGCCGAGCAGTGCTTGGGTTGAACCTGGGTAGACTCTCTGTTGGGATCCAGTGTGTAACATTTTTAAGGAAGCCCAGTATTTAAGGAAGCCAGCCCGACAGCGCGTTTTGTATTTCGGCCACTGTCAGGTGGGCTTCCTTTACAAATGGCAGTGCAATATAGCAGCTACCTAGGAGCCTTACAGAACCTTATTGCTCTATGTATATTCTTCCATATATATGAGGACTCTTCTAATGGTAGGAAAACCAAATTACTTTTATTGTACTGTGACAATAAACTTTTATGAATGTATTTATAGGCAGTATGCTAAGCTTTTAACAATATGAAAATCATAAATCAAGCCAAATTGTTCACACTGGAAAGCAGTGCGTGTTCTCAGGTTCTATGCTGAATAGCAAACGGGGGCAGCAGAGGTCTTCAAAAGTCTTTAAAAGTCTTCGAGAATCGGCGCGGTGAAGTTGAGCAAAGTTGGAAGTGAGAACTCGGCCGCCCAACCCTCAGCCAGGAGAGACTCAAGAGCTCAACATGGTACCGCCGAGTTGGCTACAGAGAAAAATCTTTGAATCTTTGAACTTTAGAAGAAAAAAAAAGAAAGAAGAAAAAACAAGAAAAGCTGCTGAAAAATTTAGAACATGATGTTATTCCAACGGGCGTTCTCTGGGAGTTTTTGGCAGCTTTGGAGGCAAAAGACTAAAATCTCACAATCTGAGTTTTCACGGAGTGATTGGCACCAGGGGGCGGACAACAGTGGCTTCAGAGGTGGACATGATGACGGCCACCTCTCGGCACAATCTTGAATTAAGATCATATCGCAGGGAACAGCGCGGTCTTTACGGACGACAGATGAAGACTTTGCTTTTATCGTAGGAATTGTGGCTTGAAAATACTTCAAATATATGAAAAATATTGATGTATTTTGCACGCTTCCAACTCTGAGAGAAGAGCTGGGAAAAGTGAAGTGTCAACTTTCCAGTCGGCCTATGTTCCTTTTCTCTTTTGTCCCCTATTATTCGCCCACAAAACAGCAGTAACACAGCTGAACAACACATGCACACCTTTGTTGCAACTGTCCACTTCTGTCTGACGGCGTAAAAAAATGAGTGACAGTCGGATTTTTTTTATATGCTGATCCTTGAATTGATGAATGTTCTGCTGTCTTCTCTCTGAACTTCACTCCTTTTTTGATTGATATACAAAGGTTCGGACTTCTAACTGACACAACGATGCCTGATACACAAGCACGCTGTCTGCAATCATAGTCACATGCTTCGGTGGAAACCTCCTGGGTTGACTCAGCGTGTGCGTGGAGGTGAAAAAAACATTTGAAATTAATTGGGGGGGGGGGGGAATGAATCCGCCACATTGAGTCGAGTCACGTCTCAATCCGCTTTGCCTTGAAAAGCACCTCACACTGCAGCCGGGAGTCGTTTAGGCGCAGCTGAATTGTCTCCCGGAGGTCCGTGTGGGACGGAACGCTCCGGATCCGACGCCATCGACAGCGAGACAAACACGTAACGAACGAGCATTTTTCACGAGGCGCACGTGGACCGCGCGCGTCGGGGCGAGTGGTGGGGGAGGGGAGGGGAGAAGGGGGAGACGGAGAAACGGAGACGAGTCTGTATCCACCGCGGACTGCGGCGAGAGTGAGGACTTCATCAGTTATTTTTCATTAGCTCTGATGGGCCGCGAGGCGCAGAGGGAGAGACTGAGACAGCGGAGCGATGAATGAAGCGCTGCTCTCTGTCTTTCTCTGTCGGCTGTGTACTTGTACTGTCGGGGTGCAGCGGATTGGAGGGGGGGGGGGGGGAGGGAAGCAGAAAGAAGGTATTTAACAGTGTGCAAAATACAGGGGGGTGGGGACACCCCCAATTAACCTATGAGACCCTCGAAAGCCTTAACGCAAAATTTTAAGGAGATATATGTATTACATATATACCCTTGTATTCAATTTTGTTCCATTTTTTTTTATGATATAATTGACAAAAAGGGAAATGGGGCGGTGACTTGACACCTGGCAGAAGAATGAATAAAAGCTGATGTTACAAGCCCTGATGCAAAGAAGCTACAAAGTTGCATCCATGAAATGCTGTAATACTGCAGTACTGTACTGCTTTCTGGGTATTAAAGGCCTCCTGCATGTTCAGGAAATTTAGGTGGGGGCGAAAAAACAATCCTGCACAATATACTAAATAACCAATGGCAAATTGCTTGGCTCCAACCGCTGATTTCTATTTAGCGGACGGCCGCCTGGCCGAGCGGATAATTACAATTCCAACGAAACCAGGCTGTTTCTCCCGTCCTGCTGGTCTCGCGCGCGCCGCCAAGCTAGCTATTTGTCAGTAGTGCAGTTTTAATAAATAACAAATGAGCGCGGCCGTCGGTGTTGTTCTGTGCTCGGAGACATCACGTTAAAACTGCGGCACCAGCACAACGTACAGAAAACATTTTTTTTTTTTTAAACTGTAATTTCAGGGTTCGCATTCGTACGTACAGATTTGTTTTCGGCTGTCTGTTCTAGCAGTAATAGTTAGTTACCTCCTCTTTCGTTGGGAAACTGCCGGTCATGTGTGACAGTCACGGCGAGAACCGTTGACCGTAATTTTTCATCGAAGGTTTGACGTAGCTTAAGCCAGTGTTTTTCTGGGGACAATGTCAGTTGTGCCGTGGAAAAAATGATCTAATATCGCTCTGAAAAAAAATAAATTACATTTTAAAAGGAACGTGAGTTTGTTTTCCTGCCTGGATTTCAGCTTTGTGAGCATCTAAACAATAAATTCAGAGACTATATTGTCATGATTAGTGTAAAAAGTGTCATTTTATGATGATTTTTTTTTTTTGGTTGGTGGTGTGCCATGGGTTTTTATTTTTTATCAATGGAAAAATGTGCCATGGGTCAAAAAAAACACTGAGTTTAAACACCCGGTTGGAGTGGCAGTCAGGGAAGCAACTGCATGCGTTTGTGTTATCTAATATATGCATTTAAATGTGTGGCCGACTGTGTGTGTTCATGCATGCCTGAAAAGCAGTGTCCATGTGTCCACGTCTTACTGTAGCTCCTGGCATTGTGCAGCCCTACACTGCAGCCAAGTGCTGCAGACACCTTGCATGTTGACGCCTCTGGTCTGGACGGTTTAGAACACAGTCGATAATGTGATGGAACTCCCACAGCTGTTTGTGCTATTTGACGCCTGCGAACGGAAGCAGCGGCGCTTTAACCACCTGATCGTTCCACCTGACCTGACCTGAGCTGAGCTCGTTGTCTTTGTTGCTGTTGCTGTTTCTTTTTTGAGGGCTGCAATTCGTGAATTTGGATGTTCGGCCCTGTGGCACGTTTTAATGGAGGACTATGGGCAAAGCAAAAAAAAAAAAAAACCCCGGCCTTCTTCTTTGAAATGCTCCCGCTGGAAAAGCATCGTGGATGCACGCAGCCAAGCTTTCCTAATACAAAAATGATAAAGTAAAATTGAGGAGTCAATTTCTTTTGGCAAGGACGAGCCTCTGACATTGCAACTGCTGGAACGAGCAAGGAATGAGATGTTTGCCGTCACCTGTTGCACGGCAGTGCGTTCAGCACACGTACACACGCGTGGTAAGGCATGACCTCGGAAGGATGCGGGGTGGGGAGTGGGGGTGGGGTGGGGGGGTGCGTTGGGGCGGGGGGGGGGTTTCTGACACAAATTGTTCAAATTAATTTTTTCTTTCTTTCTCCTCTTTTTCTCTCCCGATGGAGTCCACAGAGCTGCAGCTGAAGCCCCTCCAGCCTCTCGCCCAGTGTTTGCAGAGCGATCTCACACACACACACACACACACACATCCTACTGATCTGCCCGCACAACCTGCTAACGCCTGTGGGGGGCTGCAGTCACAGAAATTCAAGACGCTGGCAACAACTCAATTGGTTTGGATTTTTTAAAAAAATGATAACAATAATAAACGGATAAAGAGAGCATGACCGAGCGCTGATGTCACAACTATCTTCAGGTTACCGCTAGGAAAGCACATGGGCAGTATGTAAAAAAAAAAAAAAAAAAGGTTGTGCGCACCGCAGGAGGACACACAAACACACGCACTCGGCCCACACCATCCTACGGCCATATGTTACAATGTTACACAGCTCAGCATTTTTTGTTTTTTTTTTGTCTCTTTTCTTTTCTTTTCTTTCGTGCTTTTGCAGGAATTAAAAGTTTAGTATTCAAACAGTACTGCAGATCAAATAAAAAGAAGAAATTAAGAAATTGAATAACGCAGTATTTTTTTTTTTTTTTTTTTAACAAACTGTTAAATGTACTGCGACGCGCCTGATACTCATCAATCCAGTACAGCAGCACACAGAGTAACTATTATCTGAACAGGCAGTGAAATGCTCAACCCTTCATCCCTCACTCATCGGCCTCGGAATCAGCCCGCAAACTCCCGATCTGAACCTCCGCTGTCAACTGGCTGCATCCAACCGGCTTCACCTTCTCTCACATCCTGGCTTCCAGCGATAATCCTCCCGCACCGACGCGTCCTGAGCTGAACTCGGTTGGTTGGTTGTCTGCAGCTTCACCAACCGCGCTCAGCCTGCTGAATGGACGTTTCAACAGTAAAGAAAAAAAAAAAAAAAAAAAAGGCGGGGAAATATTTTTAATTTGTGACAATCTGAGGGCAAGTAGAGTCGACTAACTTTTTTTGTTATTGTTATTCTTATTCCGCATAATGCAAACAAATTTTTTTTAAAAAAATTAAAATGCAGCATTCATATTTGGGGGCTAAATTTGACCCCCAAAAAGTTGTGAGGTTAATACTGATCTGCATTTAAATAGATGCAAATGACACACTTGACACAATTGTTTTGTTTTTTTTGCTCCTGTTGATTTTTTTTTTTGCCCGCACAGATGTATTACTATTCAAAAACATACTCTGTGTGTGTCAGAGTGGCTTTACTCAAACATTAAATCATCGCAAAAAAAAAAAAAAAAAAGGATCTATTTCCCTTTTGTTCCATCTGTTCAGCGCACGCGGACGTTGTGGGATTTGTTCTTCTCCCCTCGCACAGTCATTTCAGTCAGCTCACAGTTTGGTTTGTCCAATTGTAGACAATAACTTTAGTACGATATTCTTACTTCTGATTTAAATGCAGTTCTACAGTGTATATTAGTGACTCCCACTAGAGCATATTAAAGATGTTGAGTCTATATACAGTGTTGTGCTGATGGTGGTGTCCTGTCATCAATCACTGCCATGGCTTTTTGTTCTTCTTCTTCTTCTTCTTCTTCTTCTTCTTCTTCAGTCATCTTTCACTAACAACCCTCCGACGGTCACTCGCACACACTCGAAGAGCGCGGACCACCGATGCATTCCTCTCTCCACCTTCACATGTCTCACTTTTCAATCGCTCTCACCTTCCCCCAACTCCACTTCCTCCTTCCTCGACACTCTTTTTTTCTTCTTCTTCTTCTTCCTCTTTATATAAAATTGTCTCTTCAGGGGGCTTCCATCCGATCGGCGACTGTCTTCCCCCCGGCGGTCGACTTTCGGCTGTGATACGGTGGGACTAGAGCGGCACCTAGTGGAGACTGTCCAGACTCTCCAAGCGGCCGACCAAAGTGCTTACAATCAATCGTTTGAAACCTTCCCCGCCTCGACTGATCCTGTCTATTCCTTCCACTGAAGAGGAGGCAGACAGAGGGAAAGAGACGGAGTGACGCGCCCACACGGATTCACAGTCGATACGTAGTTCAACATTCCTGATGATTGCCTCGTCTTCGCAACCTCCTTTTGGAAACAGGAACAAAAAAAAAAAAGAAAAAAAAAAGACATTTATTGCTCCATTTCTGATTAAACATTTTTTTCTCTTTCTCTCTCGCTCGCTCTCGCTCTCAACTTCTAGAAAATATATATATATGAATATATCTATACGCCTCAATTACTCCTCTTCGTAGCTTCTTGTAACCTTCGCTAACAAGGTCAGCGACGGCACAGTTTAAAACCAGGAAGTGACATGACACGCGGGAGAAAAAAAAGCCCTGCCCTGGGGGTGACCAGCTGTCCTGCAGCAGAGCTCTACACACCCCCCTCACACACACACACACACACACACACACACACACACACACACACACACAGACAGATAGATAGATAGAGAGAGAGGGTGGGGTGTGGGGGGTATTAGCACGGTTCAATGCCAACAATTATCTTTTTATCTCTTTTTTTTTTCTCTCGAGATTCTTTATACACGAAGTTGAACCGGAGGAGCCCTCTGGCCTGTTAGCTCCCCGTGCTAATAGCAAAGCTTCAGTTTTTTCGCGGGCTTTCATAAGTACAGCAGGTCAGTCACTGATGAGATCCACACGTGACACTCGGAGCGCCCCCTCCTGGGTTTCTCTGGCATGGTGCTCAGACGTCAGTGAGTTGAAGAGGAGGAGGAGGAGGAAGAGGAGGAGGTGGGGGTAACTTGGCAAACGGAACCCAGTCTTTCTCTCGTCCTCGTGTGTCTCTTCCCCCACCGTGTCCTGTTCACTCTGTTCGCTGCCCGGCCGAAGGTGTAGAGAAGACAAACATGCGTCCAACACACACTAGTTATAGTGGCCAGCTAGGAGCCTGCCTGTATTCAGCATGTTGTAACTGTCAGCATGGGTTAAACATGAATAACATCATTATCATCATTATTATTATCATTATCATTATTATTATTATCATTATTAATATTATTATTATTATTATTTAATTATATTACGTCATTGAATCTAATGGTGTCTATTCTTGTATCTTGCATCTGTGCATGTTTTCGCTTGTTCACTCATCTTCTGTTATATTTTAGCTTTACCTACAAGTTTTTTTTTTTTTCTTTATGTCTATGTACTAGGCGGTTGGTTGACCCCCACGCCCCCACGCCGACCCCCTGACCCCCAGCCACTCATTGGCTGACAGGTAGCGTCCTCTTCTGGCCTCTCCTTCCTTCCTTCCTTCCTTCCCTACCATCACAAGATGCGCGGTGCCGAGCGGTCGTTGGACACGGTCTTGCGAAGGCGAACTCCTCTCCGGATGGTGGTCAGCATGTCGCCCCCCGACCCCCCCGAGCCCTCCTCCGCACTCCCCTCCGCTCCCGTCTGGGCGTCGGCGGGCGCGCCCCCCGCCGGCGGCAGCAGGGCGGGGTCGTCGGGGAGCGAGGGGAAGGGGAACTGGCCCTCGCCCAGGGCTTGCGCGCTGGCCACCAGCTCTCCAATCTTCTCCACCAGGCTGTGTCGGTTGGCGGCGATCATCTGCTCCTCCTCCGAGCCCCCGACCCCGCCGGCGCCGCCGAGGCCCCTGTGTTGCTGGTGGGCGTAGACCTCCAGCGCCGCCCCCGAACCCCAGGCCGTGTTGGGCAGGCTGAGGCGCTTGGGCGACGCCTTGACGTAGTCCAGCGCTCCGTGCGCCTCCTCCAGGCCGGTGAAGAAGACGCACTCCTCGCTGCCCACTCGCCCTCGGACGGCGTACGCTCCGGCGCCGCCACCCGGCGAGTGGCTGAGGGAGTCCGCGGGAACCGTGGGGGTCTTGACGGGCACGATGGGCGGTCGGATGGGGATGGGCCCGGCGCTGGACAGCGTGCGCCTCACGCCTGGCTTGGTGGAGGGGGTTCGACGGATGGTGGCCGTCCCCGGAGTGCCTGCACCACCTCCGCCTCCGCCACCGCCACCGCCACCGCCACCAGCCCCACCACCAGGCTGCCCCGGGAGCCCGTGCGCCCCGGGACCCAGGACTCCGCTCGGAAGGCCGGCGGTACTGGCGGGTCTTTTAGTCTGGATCATGCGCCGGTAGTTCTGGGCAATGTTCGAGTGTCGAGGAATAGTGGAGGATTTGTCGAAGTCCGTCTGTCCGTCGGGGCCCTCGGCATCGCCGTTCACCGAGTAGCAGTCGTAATCGGAGCCTGGAACAAGAGGAAGATCGTGAGCAGACTGTGGTCAAAATGACAGTTTTGAACTTCCCTTTTGAGATAAAAAAAAAAAAAAAAAAAAAAAAAGTTTGTTTGGGAAGGCCACAATATTTGGGTCCCGTATTGCTTCAAATAGTCCTGAAACCAGTGTGCAAAATACAAGGGACCTCCCCACACCCTACAGATTAACCTATGAGACCCCCTAAAAGCCCCAAGGCAAAGCTTAAGGGGGTCTCTTATTTTTTTGAGAAAGAAATTAAATTGTTCATTTTTTTGAAAATATTATTCACAAATGTTTTGCCCAGGAGAGCTTGTGTGTGTGTGTGTGTGTGTGTGTGTGTGTGTGTGTGTGTGTGTGTGTGTGTGTGTGTGTGTTGCTATGCAGACTCTCATAGTTTGTATCCATAAAATATTGTAAGGTTATTAAAAGGCCTGTTAAGGAAATTTAGATTGGTACTGAGCAACGCCGCCTCCCCCTCCCCCGATACTGAACGAATGAAAGATAACTCACAATGTCTCATTTTTGACCCAGAGGTTGTAAAATGTAATTCTACAGAGCATGTTCACTCTACCACTCTTTGGCAGCTTAGCTCTGCTGAGGTTTAACATTATGTAAGAGTATAGCCGGGGGACATTCGATTGTTGGTGATGAAGCAAAGCCCCCAGCGTGGTGGAGAGCAGCAGACTGGAGCCCGACCTTGTGAAGGGATGGTGTCCTCGGAGCAGGACGGGGTGGTCGTCTCGGTGCTGTAGCCGCTGGAGTACTGCAGGGAGTCTCGGTTGCTCTTCTGCTGCTCCACACTCAGACCTCTGGTCAGCACCATGGCCAGGTCACTGGCTGCCGGGGAGACCTCGTCTCCGTGCTGGGGGGGGGGGACAAGTCGAGGAAGGAAGAAGGAGTTCTGTCAGTGTGGAAAACAGACTGCACATTCGAGGAGTACATCACAGAGTACACAGCAAGTGCAGGAGTGATACTAATACTTTTTACTCATACTTGCTGATCTTTTGCAATGTAACTTTTTTTTGCTGCTGTAATTATGCAAATTTCCCCACCGTGGGATCAATTAATGTCTTCTTATCTATCTATCTATCTATCTATGTCAGTCCTTACTAAGTGGGGATCGATGAGGTTTCTACAACCGGGAAGAGAGGTTTTCGGAGTTGCATTTGCTTCCCATTTGATTTGAATTGGGCCAAAATGTTTCAAATGTACGGTCACACAGTGGTATTTCTGAATATATACCACAAACATAACCAAAAACCACAACCAATGGAGCGACTGCAATCGGCACTGAATCTTCCGAACCAGCGGCAACATTCCCGCGTTACCTTGGCGGCCAAGGAGGCTGCAGCCGCTCGGGACCTCTGGGCGTCGTCGAGGTGAGAGGGGCCGACGTAGCCCTGGGAGCTGGGCGAGCCCTCGTTCTCCCTCAGCCTATCCAGGGGCTCCTTCCTCCGCTGAAGTGTGGCCGCAGCTGAGGGCGGCTCATACTGCCCTGCTTTGGACCAGTCCTGCAGAGGTGAGCAGGGTTAGTGAGCAGGCCACCAGTGGGTGGAGGGGGTTCAGCATGAGAGACCTGTCCACTCTCCAGCAGTTTGAAGCCCTTTGTCTGAGCAACGAGGGACAATCGGTGCTCCGGCGGGTGGGTGAGAGTGCGTGGGGGTAAGTGGGCGGGGGCGGGTGGGTTGGGGGGGGGGGAGGAATTTTGACCCCTTTGCAAGTGCTCTGTTGAAAGACTCCTTGAGCAGTTTTGGTCAATCACCATTGGATTGCAAAACCAGTGTAGGCGGGAGACAAAATGAGGGGAAAAAAAATAAATCAATAAAATAAAAATGCAGGATAAAAACAAAAGCAAGCATGCGCACCAGGCATGCTCGAGGCTGCACATGAAGGGAGCAAAAGCAAAGAGGTTGTGAATGGTTTGATAGGTTGATGAAAATGACTATGAAAAACAAAACAAAACAGCGTGCAATAAGTGAAACGGAAAAGGGAAACGGAAGAGGGAGAAAAAAAGCAGAGGGCAGGACATGGAAGCTGATGGAGAACAAACCTTCCACATGGGAACCTTTGATGTGGGAGAGGAGGAGCCTGATCCAGGGGGACGGACAGAGGGTGGGGACGCAGGAGCAGGAAGAATGACAGAGAGAGGCCTGGGGGAGCCAGAGTGAGAGAAAGCGGGGCGGAAGGTAGCGAAGGACGTGGCAAACTGCGGGACGAGAGACACAGTCACGTCATCAGAGAGAGAGAGAGAGAGAGGGAGAGGGAGAGAGGAGGGCAGAGAACGAGGCCGCTAGAGGCGGCGTCAGCGGGTCACTGGACCAAACTGAAGCATCGGAACAATCAAGATGTATCCACTGAGGGTGAGGTGGCACGAGACTCAGACTGTCACTGTGCATCGTGTGCACTCTTGAAGTTAATTCACTGACCTCGACATGATACATCGTTTTCATGCAAATGTGGGAGGAGTTAAATGTGAACATGGATTTAAGGCAGCGTGCAAAATACCAATTTCAATATTCTGGCCGTAAACATTGACAAATACGGGAAAATACAAATGTTGGTAAAAAGCGTGAATAATACTTTTAAAAAGTAAATAATAGAGAAGGTGTGACAATCATATATATACAGTATTTATATATGTATATATATATACGTATATATATATGTATACATATATATGTGTATACATACTACCTTTAAAAAGTAATAGATCACTGACTGGTTTCAGCATTGAACTCCATTATAAGCAACTTCATGAGACAATCTACTGGAATGCAACAAAAACATTACATGTGCAGGAAAGTCAGTCAGGACGTGCTGAACACATTATGGGATGGCTTTGACAGTTGTTGCTTTGAATGTCTAATTGAATGCGACTGAAGAGAATATCAAGCGTGCAATATATCATTGCAACACTTAGCTGTGTTGTGCTAAACCATAAAAGCGGACACCAAGCATCATGGGTTATGGCTCTTTAAAGCAGCCGACTTTGAGTGTGTTCACGAAGAATTTTGCACGTTTGGAAATCTCTCAATCACGTTGGCTAGACCTTGGAAATAGTTTTCATTCAACAATGAAATGTTCATATACTCGTTAAGCACGTCTTGACTGATCTTAGTGCACTCATAATGATTGCAGAGTATTCAAGATCATTATTTCATAAAACTGGTTACAATGGAGTTCAATGCAGAAATGAGTCAGCGATCTAAAACTTTTGAAGTTGAACATATATATACATATATAGATGTATATACCTATACGTATATACATCTATATATATATGTATATATATATATACACATATATATAAATGTATATGATCACTGAACACACACATACACACAAACACTTGAGTGTCCCACTTTAGCTGTTGATAACTCAACAGCTTTTTCCTTTGCAGTTTAAACCCATTGGAATGAATGAGATGAATAGAGATAAGTTTGAAGCTAATGGAAAAAGTTCAGCTATGGAAGACCACAGACGTGGACATTCCAAACGCCTCTCTAATTCCAGTGATGGTAACTGGCGTGCGTGGCTCTTTGCACTTCAACTGTGTTTTCATACTTCCAGTAGCATTTTAGAATATATGTCCTTTCTTCAAAGTTTAGTCTGGCTGCCATCATTAATTCCAATGCGTTTAATCTGCAAAGATGAGTATGAGTATGCAATTGAGTTATCAAGTGTGTATATATATGTGTATATGTTTTGGGACACCCTGTATATGTATTTTAGATCTTTTAAAAACATCAGAACCCCTTACAATTTTGTGTTGAGGCTCCCAAGGGGGTCTCATGAGTTAATCAGGGGGGTCCAACACCCCGGCACTTCCCTGCGTTCCGCACACTGATTTAAGGGATTAACTACAGTCGAGCTAGAATGTGAAAATGTTATGTCATCTTAAAGCAGTGTTAAGACGACGTTGTGTCGGTGTCGGAGAAGTTTGATTGCCTCATGCTGGAAGGAAACACGCAGAGACTCAGATCTACACCAGAGATCCAGGGGTGGAGTTCTGTTTCATGCCGTCGTTCTTGAAGTGTGTAACATGTTGAACGTACGGGCAAATTTAAATATACATTTCGGTTCTGGTAATAAAGCAGAAAAATAACAAGTCTTGGACCCAGCGTGAGTGGGAATTAAACATTGCATTAAAAACATATCATGGGAAATGTGGAAAACACGTGTTTTAATTTGAACTAAAAATTAACCAAAAAAAAAAAGTTCCAATTAAATCAGTGTCTTTGAAACCCACCGTATTGAGCTCTTTATTAAAATAATTTTAAAACAGAGACCAAATGGAAGAAATACATAATGTCATTTAATGTCATTAAAATGAATAATATCATTTCTTCAAGACCTGATTAAAAAGCTTAACGGGCCACATATGGCCCCCGGGCTGTAGTTTGCACACCCAATTTGCAATTTTGTTTGTTTGCTGGTTTTTAAATCAGTTGCTTGTGAGACTAAGAGTCAAGACAGCAACTTTAAAACTGCTGCTCGATGTTTAAATATAAGGCTTGATGTTTTGTCATGAATATAGACGTTGTTGCAGCAAAAGTCAACGCAACATTTCTGAGAACCATCACAGTTAATTGTGTTTTGTTGTTCTTGTAATCAGTCCAAAATATAAGTTTGAAAGCAAACATTAGATGACTTTATCTTCCAAAAACCCCACAGCATGTTTGCCAGGTAGCGATGCAACCGGTCCTGACAACAGGTGTCACTAAAATAAGAATAACTTTTAGAAAAAGCAGCTGACGTCACCAGACTCCAGACCGTGTTAATCAGCTGGAGTGGAAAGGTGTGAGACAGACATGCATGCTGAGAGATGTAGCCCCAACATCCAACATGAATATGTATTTTGCCCGATGAGCATCATCAGAATTCGTTTATGTCTGCAAACATTTGTGCATTCTGTCAAAAAACACTAACGCAGACTGAAAGGTGCTGAAACGTAGGCGTAAGAGGAATCTGTAGTTTTTGGGCATGCTAACCAGTCTGAGGGGAAAAGAGGACAAAACAACACTGTCTACATATCTGCATGGGGTGACGTGAATCATCTTTGGTTGAATGGTCACCAAGTTTACAAAGAACTCATAAAAACTCTGAACTCGTAAAAACTGCTGGAACTAAGTTGCCTTGATTGTAATAAAAATGACCTTGTCTTAACAAAACAACACAAAACAAACCAGTATAAGGGAATATGTAGAGCATTGTATCAAAGCATTATAAAATGTTTTGACAAGAGGATTGATTGAGATTTTTGGGGGGGAGCGCAAAAAAGTAACTAATTAAGTTAAAATAAGGCAAAACAAAATAAAAATGAAAAAAGTGTGAAAAAACATTTTTCTTGTTCTGTATTCTGTATTATTTTCTTAGTCTGTATTATTCTAGATCAGGCATGGGCAAAATACGGTGTGGGGGCCGCGTGTGCCCTTTTTAATATGGCCGGCCAAACTCTGAGAAAATATATTAATAGTAAGTGAGTCATAAAATAGGCGTATTTCATCCATTTTCTCATTTTTTAAAGAGTCATGTCAATAAAGAGCTAAATACTGTGGTGCTTCAAAGACCCTGATTTTATTGGAACTTTGCTTTGGTTGGCCACCAAAGCACCATCTGCTCCTGCTCCGGCCCCTCCGAGGTCAGATTTTGGAACCCATTGTGGCCCACAAGTGGAAAAGTTGGCCCACCCCTGGTCTTGATTATGGTCTTGATTAAGTGGTATACAATATATATATATATTTTTTTTATCTGCAACGACCCAACCGTCTGATGTGTGAAGTGTGTTTCTTGCTTATCTGAATGTCAAATCACACGGTTGCAAATCTCATTGCTGCTTATTAAAATCCCATTGTGCTCTGCTTGTTGCATTTTGAATTGAAGTCAGCATGCTGTGTGTGTGTGTGTGTGTGTGTGTGTGTGTGTGTGTGTGTGTGTGTGTGTGTGTGTGCGAGTGTGTGCCGACCACAGTACTCACAGTGGTGGGAGAGCTGCATTCGCTGACTGACTGGCAAGTTTCTGAGGCCTCTGATGACGCCGAGCTGGATGACTTCTGTCATGGGGGGGAAAAAAAAGGAGATTCACTCATAATGCCATTCCATTTTTAACATGAGCACTATGTAGTTGTGTGTTCAGCTTTCAAAAGAAAAAAATGGCCAGTCTCTGTGATGCTCAAACTGTGTTTACAAGGAAGCACATCTGTCAACGGCAAAGGTGTCAAACTCTGTCAATCACTACGACAGTTGGCCAACTGGTATTCTACAGCACATGCAGCATTAATGCTAAGAAATCCCCCACTGATCAACGGGATGATGCGTCTCTGCCAAAAAGAAAGAAAGAAAGAAAGAAAGAAAGAAAGAAACCCTTCAACACTTCAAGCCATGATTTGGAACCCAAAAAAGACAATTTTGATCTTCTGTCGGCCAATAAGCTAATAAACCCCTTCCAGCTATAACTGCAGTTTTTATGGACTCCCGTGTCCTCAGTCCCTTGTGAGCAGGTGTTCTCCAAAGCTGGAGAACTTGCGCCCAAGAAAAGGAATTGGTTAAAAACCAAGACACTGGAAAAAAAAAATAAATTAAAGAAAGGTTTTTTTTGTTTTTTTTTTAAGTTCCTGCTTCAAAGACAAGTACATGCAACAATTGCATTCACACTTTGCATGACACCCTTTCATAAGTTTATTGACTCTACATTTTAAAGGTATCAAAGATATTTCACGTCCAGATTAAGATTTACAATAATACAATAAAACAAAAAGGAAAACTGTTATTCCAGTAATAAATCATGTTTTTACAGTAATAAATATTATTGTGTATATATTCCAGGTCATTTTATATTTGTTCTATCTTCAGTTTGTCAGTGGAGTCGCTCCATTCCTGCAACAATGTTTACGACACTGTTTGCTAAACACTTCACGAGGCCTCATCTAGCCGTCAACTACCCATGACGTGAGAAACTCAAACTCTGGTTGTTGGTACCTGGCTGGTGATGTCTGAGGGCATGGGCGAAGGCGGCTTGGAGTAGATGTTTGCATCCTGGGACACGAAGCCCGAGTCATGGGAGGAGACGCTGCTGAGCCGGTGGGCTGCGATGCCCCCTGGTGGCAGTGGCTGGTGTGGCAGGCTGCTGCGGTGGCGAGAGGAGGAGGAGGAGGATGAGGTGGGGGAGTGGGGCTGGGACTCCCTACCACCACTACCACCACCACCACCGCCACCACCACCACCCCCGCCACTGCCGAAACCAATACTAGCGCCCCCTCCCGAGGAGCGAGAGGCGCTACTGTGGGCGCTGTTGACGCTGCTGCAGGGGGTGGGGGGGTTGGGGGAGTGGCAGAGGAGTGGGGGAGGATGAGGAGGGCAGGGGATGAAGGTGATGTGCCGAAGTTGGGAGCCAATTACGGTGGACAGGATTTTCATTAGATTTCATATATATATATATATATGTATATATATAGATAGATTTTTTTTTTTAATCAGTTTCCGGAAAGGTGAGAGTAAAGTGCAGGGATTTGGGTGGAGGAAGCGTTTGAGGATTTTGGTAAAAAAAAACGTGATGCAAACGCAGAAGTTTGGAAAGTGATTGTGAGTTGGTGGCGACCGATTGAAAGGAGACAGCAGTCACATTTAAAGCAGAGTCAAAGTGGAAAAGAGAGAAAACAGGTTAGGGACCGAGCGCCCCAGAAAGAGGGCAAGACACCAGAGAGCCAGAACGAGAAGACGGGACGTGGAGGCCGGAGACAGACGGGTGGGAGGACGTGGACAGAGGGGGTGATGGGTGAGGATACAAGGGAAGGGAGGGGGCGGGGCGGTAGGGGGAGGGGTGGGGCGGTGGAGGAGAGGAGAGGAGAGGACAGGAGAGGGGTTACAGAGAGAGTGTAAGCTCATGAGGATCCAGGGTAATCACAAACGCACACACACACACACACACACACACACACACACACACACACAAACTAGATACCTCTTTTAGGGCCAGATCCAATATATATATGTATATATATATATATATATATATATATATATATATATATATATATATATATATATATATACATATATATATATATGAATAGTGTGTTTGAATAGTGTTTGATTTGTAGCCGTCAAGTGGCTGATCTGAAGGGGGTTACTTTTGTGCGAAAAGACTCATTTCAATATATTTAAATGAGTCTGCCACAGCCCTGCCGCTGCCTGCGCTGCATTTTCATTCATTCTGTACTTTTATCTCTTTATGCTATAGTTTAGCTCCTTGCATGCCTTTTATTAGACTCAATTCCTTGTCAAGCTGCTATAAACGAGAATTTCTCCTGGAGAGCTATTTATCTATCTATCTATCTATTGATCTATCTATCTATCTATCTATCTATCTATCTATCTATCGATCTATCTATCTATTGATCTATCTATCTATCTATCTATCTATCTTTCTATCTATTGATCTATCTATCTATCTATCTATCTATCTATCTATTGATCTATCTATCTATCTATCTATCTATCTATCTATCTATCTATCTATTGATCTATCTATCTATCTATCTATCTATCTATCTATCTATCTATCTACATGCTAGTCTGTTGTGGGCTTGCATGCTGTTCTGCTTCTGATTTTTTTTTTTTTTTTAAATCTCCAGCTGCCATCAGCAGTTCTCTAGCTGGGGGGGAAACTACTCATGCACTTTACTGGTACTGAATGCAACATTGGCTTTGTCATGAACCTACTCTGGAGTTCTGCACGTTATCCCAAGCAAAAGAAAGCAGATCAAACGCAATCATCCTCAAAAAAAAAAAAGTTGTTGGAGGCTGTTAGTGGTTTATTTTGACTGTGACATAAAGATGAGTGACAAACAGTAATGGCAGACTGACACACACGCATGCACACACACACACACATGCACGCACACACACACACAGTAGACAGCTACAATGAGATATACAAAGGCTCCTCTTTCTGATACACCAGTTTGCAAGTGTGTGTGTGTGTGTGTGTGAGAGTGTGTGTGAGTGTGTGTGTGTGTGTGTGTGTGTGTGTGTACCTGCACATGCTGCTCTTGCGGGAGCTGGAGCTGCTCGGTGATGACGGAGGGGTCTGATAGGACCAGCTGTAATCTGATCCTTTCAGATCTATGATCACCTGAGAAAGTACAAGTTGTTGTGATTTTTTGTTGTTGTCGTTGTGTTGTTTTTTTTTTAAATATCTTTATCCCTCGCAATATTTGTGTGTGTGTGCTCACGCGTTTCTTACCTGTTCACTAGCTGGCGGCAGTTTGTGAGGGTCGGTGGTCAGCACAGTGAGGTCGTCGATGATGGCCTGCAGGTGGGTGATCTCCCCCAGCATGGCGATCTCTCCGTTCTACCACACAAGAAGGAATCATGAGGAATAGCAAACGCTGGTAGCTTCAAAACTAGGGATGCACCCAATACAGATACCAGTATAGGGTATCGGTACCGATACCGGGGACCGAGGACTCTACTTGTACAAGATACATGTCGATACCATGACACCTATACCTGTTGGATATATGTGTATACAACAATTATTTTAAATTTGCGTTTGTACTGCAATGTAACTTATAGGCTTAGGGGTCAATTTAACTTAAAGGTCCGCAGTATCCGTACAACCAAAAGAGGCTTTTGTATATCAATCCTGGGTATCAAACTATGGAATAGATTGGGTTTTGGGTTTTGGATATTACAGTCCAAACCTAGCACTATTTAAGATAAAATATAAAAAAAATAATATTCAGTGGATGTAATAATATTGTAAACTGACCAACTATCATTCTTATTATTATTAGTGTTATTATTAGTGTTATTCTTATTCTTATTCTTGTTATTATTACTATTATGATGATGATTACTATACAGGTATATGTATGTATAGGCATTGATACCGGCGAGAGTTGAACTCTGATGTTTTCTGTTAACTATTTTCTGTTATATAAACTTAGTTTAGTCATAATTTTGTATTTTCATTTGAGTCTAGGGGTATGTAAATATAAGTTTCTACTTCTTCGTACCCCTTTTCAAACACGAACAACATCATTCTCTTGTTTTGTTCACTGGTGTTTGCTTATTTATTCTTACCTTGCTCTTTGATTTATAATTTTTTTTCTTTTCTTTTGTGTGTTTTGGTTTTGTATCCTTTTTAGTTCTCTTTACCTTCATGTTCGAAATAAATAAATGAATAAAATAAAATAAAATAAAATAAAAATAACTTAATTCATTCATTCATTCATTTTCTATGCCTGCTTCTTCCTGAGCTCAGGGTCACGGGGGCAATGTAACTTGTTCTATAAAAACATGCCAGAGAACAATAATACCAATGCCAGTATTGGTACCTATGCCATAATAATAATAATAATAATAATAATAATAATAATAATAATGATAATAATAATATAATAATAATAATAATAATAATAATAATAATAATAATAATAATAATAATTATTATTATTATTATTATTATTATTATATAATAATAATATAATAATACCAGTATCTTGTATCGTTATCAATACCCTATACCAATACAAGTATCGGTACCGATACCTGAACTGGTAGCTGTATAGGGTATCGTACCAGTACCTGAATTGGTACCGATACCCAGATACCCTAAGCCTGTTCACACAAGCCAATGAGCCAATTGTATGGCAGCAACACAAGGTGTTTAACCACGTAGCTGCGGTGAAGAGGACACAGCGACAGAATGAGAAAGACAGCGGATTAAAGTGACTTTGAACTGCTTATCCACCATCGCTCCAGGGTACCGAAACAAGAAAAACATCCAGTGAGCAGCATAGGAAAATGCCTCATTGATGTCAGGGGTCAGAGGTCAGAATGGGCAGACTGGTTGGAGACTGTAGAAAGGCAATAGCAACTCAAACAGCCACTGGTTACAGCCAAAGGTCTGCAGAACAGCATCTCTGAACGGAACAACGTGTCCGGCCTCAAAGCAGTTGAAGAAAGTGGCCAGTGAGCGTCGTCTTCAACTGAAAGTAAAGTCAGTGGCCATCCGCTGGAGAGACGGTGGTTCTCTCTCCTGGATTAAATTCATACAGTTTTAGCCTGTCCGCCCTTTTGGAATAGAATAGAATAGAATAGAATAGAATAGAACACCTATGTTAATCCCACATTTGGGAAATTTGGATAATGACAGCAATGGAATACTGCAAAAAGAAGGAAAATTACATTAATTAAAAGGAAATAAAGAAAAAAATGTAAAAGTTTTAAAAGTTTTAAAAAGTTAAAATATTAGAATATTTGTAGAGTAAGAAAGGAAAAAGCCAGATATTTACATCTTCTGGAAAGTTGGATTATTTACAGTTATCTACATACTGACATATATAAATGTTGTTTATTTATCATTTTTGGAATCATCATCAACATCAGTTTTGGAATCATCATCTCCTTGGAAAAGAAGGCCCACCACCTGTGGCCCTGCGGTTTCCACCCCAACCCCCCTTCTCCTCCCCCCCTCACCACGACCGGCTGGAGGAAGCCGATGAAGGTGCAGAAGCGGCCCCTCTCCTCCACGAGGGCCCGGCGCACCGCCTGCTTCTCCGTCTCCTCCATCAGCAGGCACATGTCAGTCACGTCCTGCATGGCACTGTCCAGCTGGGGCTGCAGGTCCCCTCGGCCTGCCGCACCACAACAGAGGAGTTAGAGATCAGCCAAAAAAAAAAGAAATGGGCTGGAGTTTGGTTGAGACTGTGTTAGAAAGTGAGACGTGGCATGGATTAGGAGTAGGAGGAGGGAGGAAGGTGGGCTGATGAAGAGGAGGGAGGACTGGAAGAGGTAGAGAAATAAATGATAGTCTTAAAGAGAAAAAAATATATTATTATTATTATTATTATTATTATTATTATTATTATTATGTTATAAATTATCTAACGATTGCAACATTATCTCAACTAATTTATCTGTAATGATTGAAATTAAATGATTCCAAATATTGATATAATGACAGTAGTTGACTATGATAACAATGTGTAGTGTTCAGTGGAATAACTAGTGCTATCCATTGGTGGTGGCAGTGTGCTGAGAGAAGGGGTGAGATTAATAGATGCTGGAATTTAGCCTGGTCTGGAGCAGGCTCACCCCACGGAATAAATCTCCATGGCAACTGATACCATAACATATTCCACTTCCACCTATCCCATTTTTGTACAACCGTATCACAGATAAATTGAGCCAGGATCACCAAGATATCCCGGCCCAGAACAGATCAGCTCACGTCAGCTGCAACAACAGAGCAAAGCCCACTGCAAATGCGGTTTTGCCAAACATTATTAGTGGAGCAGTGTGCAACAACGTGTGTGTGTGTGTGTAAATATAGCCATGAAAGGCTATATTTACAGCATGCAAAACAGTTTGGGTGAAATGTGAGAGCAACAGATGAGGGCGGGCGAACACCCTGCTGGGCGACTACAAAGCTCATGGCAAGCACGCAAGGAAGTGGAGGAGGAGAAAGGCAATTATTCTGCGCATGGAGCGGAGGCACACAACTGCAACTTCTCACACAGCTGGAGAACTGCAGGAAGCTGCAGCTCTGGAGTCTCTTATTGGGAGGGCGGACTTGAGGGGAAATCACTCATTCTGGTGTGTTTTTCATGCCGTAATTCTAAAACATGCAGAATCATTGGCTATATAGACCAGGTGCGGGCAAACTACGGCCCGGGGGCCATATGCAGCCCATTAAGCTTTTTAATCCGGTTCGCTGAGCTTGAAGAAATGATATTAATAGTATGTAAGACATAAAATAACTGTTTCATCCATTTTTTGGGGGGGTTCTAAGGGTCGTTTCAATAAAGAGCTGAGTACCGCACACTGGTTTTGTTGGAACTTTGCTTTGGTTCATCTTCAATTGACATCAAAGCACATGTTTTCCACATATCCCATGATACATGTTTTCCTCCTATGAGGTGGGGCACCAAAACACTCCGTCCATCTGCTGCTGCTCCACCCTCTCTGTAAAAGTTTAGAGCCCACTGTGGTGCACCGGTCAAAACCTTTGCCCACCCCTGGACGAGATAAACACTGATTGCCTTGAGGAAGAGGAGAAATTGATGCAAGAAATGAAAAATCAGTCTTGCCACTAGAGGACACTTTCTGTCACATTCAGCTGTTCCAATCTCATTGGCCACCTATGTGAACATGTTTTTCTATTGACGGATAGACAGTAAGACAGTAGTATGAGTAAGAGACCAGCAGAGGGCAGTGTCTGCACGAGCTGGAGATGACGCCTGTCACAAAAAGGTCCGAAGACATTAATTAATCTAATAGTTCCTTTTAGTTGCTAGAAATTAGTATATGTATTTATTTATGAACCTTGAACAATTACATATATTTTAACCTTGTAAAAAAAAAAAGACATGTTTTTTTTTTTTCTTCACTTAAACCTGCTAACCAACCAACCGAGTGATTTTCAGAATATATATGTATTTATATATATATATAGACCCCCTTAAAGTTTTGCTTTGAGGCTTTCAGGGGGTCTGATGGGTTAATCAGGGGGGTGTCTGACACCCCCAGACTCCCCGGCATTCCGTTCGCACACTGCTTGTAAACACAAATATGCAGTGAGGCAAGAAATACGAGCATGGCATTGAGAGGATGAACTGAGTTCAGTGCTGCTACTATTGAAACCATGTGCATTCTTTGTGTAGTAATCTCTGGAAGAGGGCTTGGAATGTTTGGGGGGGTGGGGGGGGGGGTGGGGATTAGCTAGCTAGTGGGCACGTGATACTTACCCTGAATCTCTATTACAGGGAGACAGAATACCACAGCGGAGGTGTGGGAGAGACAGAGACAGGGAAACAGGGAGACAGCAAAAAGGGGAAGTGACATAAGTAGAGAGAAAGGGGGGGGGGGGGGGCAGGGTCGGGGTGGAGAGAGCAGAAAGAGCAAAAAACTCATTGTTAAGGTTAGTGTGAGCCACAGTGCCGCAGGGCCGCAGGTTAGTGTGCAACATAGCAGCGCCGCAGCCAGAAATTCTACTCGCACGCACAATAATAACACCGCCAAGCATCAGCAGCAAACAAGGCGCATCGCAGCAAAAGGGGGGCGCTAGAGTCACTCTTCTCTTTCTACCCAGCCAGTGCTTCCTAATATCCACAGCAGACAATATACAGTGAAGACATGCAATTATATGTCGGCTTTGTTTCAAGGAACGTTCGTCCAAAATGTGAGATGCAGCAACATTGTTTCCTGGTTGTGTTTTTTTTCCTTGGTGTTTGCTTTAGCGTTGTAGCATTTGAGTGCATCTCTGTATCTGTATCTGCCTGGCAACTTAATGAGAGCTGTTGTACAGGAGGGCGCTAATTACTATTGGTTGCTCCATCTCTGGGTAGACTGTTGGAGGACAACTAGGGGGTGAAAGGAGGCTTGACATACTCGTTGCTACCACTAGATGGCAACATCACTCGGAGAATGTCTAACCTTGTATCGCGCCGTTGCTCTTTGACTGAGCTGTGAATAAATGAAAGAACTCTCTCGCTGTCTTTGCTTTAAATCTTCGGTGAACGTGATGTGTTGAATAATTGTGCTGCCATAGCCAAAGGACAAACATACAAACACGCCTGGGTCTGACAGAGCTGACTGATTGTGTTGTCAATTAGCTAAAACAATAACATAGAGGAGGAACATCTGCCTCCTCCGTCCAACAGTCGGTGGCGTGTTACCTTTCCGAGCTTTCTTCTGTAGCTTCATGGTGTCAGATGACTTCTTCTTGATCTCGTGCCGTGACCTCTTGTACTCTGGGAACAAGGATGAACACATTCTTCAGTGCCAAGAAAGTAAAAAAGGTCTCAACGGGTCCAATATTCACGTGAGCAAAACAGGTAGACAACACACAAACAACTGGACAGATCGCATATGAATTGAGCCTTCAACAACATTTAGTATTTGCTGATTGGCTGTCAGTAAATCCATCCGGGGACCCAACCATGGACTTTCTTTCATTAGCAAAGCGATATTGTAGTTCTCTTGCTAATATAAAATGCATTTAGTCACCCTGCTAATGACAGTTCTTCATCTTTATTCCAAAGACCTTCTGCAGTGCAAGCTGACATACAAGCTAATACGAGCCAAACGATAGAAATTGAAAATCCTTTGGTTCATCACAAACACTTCAGTTGTTGTGCTTGTACACTGTCTCAGTGTTCTGGGCTCCATCCCTGCTCCCTGTCTCTCACTTTGGTCCGCTTCAACCTCGACACACACCTGCTCTGCCCATTAGTAATCCAGCTCAAGTGCTTGTCCAACCTTTACTGCTGCTGTACTGCCTCCCTCTATGACTGTGTCTCAATTCAGGCTCTGCGTCCTCCGAAGCCTGCATTTGAGGCTCAGTTACGTCAGAGCACTGAGCGAAGGCCTGTCCCAATCCACTGAAATTCGGATGCTCCAAATGCGCCCTTCAAATGCCTCCAGCCGATTCAGAGGATGCACCGCTGCTGTCCTTCGCAGACTCCTTAGCATGCTGCTGCAAAGCATCCTGGGAAGTCAGCTGAAATGGCGCTATCTACTCGCAAAGACACGACACACAAATTTATCAAATCTCACATAAAATATTAGGTTTTCAACGTAGAGTTTTTACTTATTTGAACATCCAACGCCATGGTTGGATGGCGAACCAATGGTTAGCTTGGGTGCTATAAAAACGTCACTTCTGGGGTTTGCCAACAGAAGGGAACGGAGGTGACGCAACCATTTGGTTACTGGGGAGGCGGGTTTGGGTTCGTCGGCCGTCAAAGGATGCAGACCCTGAATTGAGACAGAGCCACTGGTGTTATGCATGTTTTAGTTTTTTTTTCCTTCAATCAGATAGATCGATAGATAAATAGATAAATAGATAGATAGATAGATAGATAGATTGATAGATAGATAGATTGATCAATTGACCGACCGACCGACCGACCGACAGACAGACAGACAGACAGACAGACAGATCGATCGACCGACCGACCGACCGACCGACAGACAGACAGACAGACCGATTGATCGATAGATAGATAGATAGATAGATAGATAGATAGATACATTGATAGATAGATTGATAGATAGATACAGGATTCACACATCGTGGACCCACTCCACCCTTCTGTGTTTTTGTTTCAAGTGTATCTGATCCAACTAGTGGTCTTAAACCACAGGGGCCCTACTGTGAAGTCCCACCACCTCCATGGCTCATTTTTTCCATTACATTTATTGCAGCAATCAGAATCCTCAAGGCTCTTTGGCCTTTTTGAGGCTTCAGCTCGGTACCCAAGCCTGACACTGCTTGTCATGGCCATTCTATCTATCTACAACCTTCCCAGCCTGAATGTTTAACAAGTATGTTAATGACAAATTGGATTGCAATGTCTCGCTGTAGTAATATTTCATGTGAGAGTTTTTAAAGGAAAACCCACCTTTGGCGTGATCCTTGTCCAACTGGTTGGCTGTCTTCTTCCAGTCCTCAATCTTGTCCTGAAGTGGGTTGATGAGACTCTCCATCAAAGCACTAGAGGAGTGATAAGGACAAGTTAGACAGAAAGGATTGTGCCAAGCTGATATTCTGTAGGGAACATAGGTTGTTTAAGTGGAGGGAAGTATTATTTATGAAAACAGAAAGCTAACAGCAGTGGTGAGTATACCACAACAAAAAATATCAACGTCTCTACAACTGATAATGTGAACAGCATGATGCCGAGTTTAGATACAAACTGTCATTGAATCAGATACTTTTGTGGTTGATTCCTGGGTCCGGTGTTGTGTTGTGTTGTGTTGTGTTGTAGTCAATCACTTTTTTGGAGAACAAAATGTTACGCGTTCAGCACTGAAGAGTTTAGAGTTGGTCATGCAAAAAATGAAGACGGTCACATGAAGTTCACTTGTAACAGTTGTGGAGCATTTTAGGTGCATTCCGAAATGTCATCTCACACCCAAAAATCCCAAACAAAAATCCCCTGAACTCTTTTTGTTTATTCTTTCGTGTCTAATCAAGTCGGAGACAGATATCTTTTATTGTGTGGCGCCCCCTCCATTCTTATCAAAAAACAATACTGTTAGGGTTAGTGTAATTGTTTCTTCTGATTCTAAAAAACAAAACAGATATACATATATAAAGCCTAAGTATAACTTTTGAAAAGGCAGGGAAGGTTGCGTATCTTACTTGGTGAACTGCCGAAGTTTGGCCTCAATGCTGCGGTGGCGCATGCACATCCTGGTCAGCGCTGAGCCGATGTCTCTGGTCGCCCCTGGGAACACAGAGCAGCCCGGTTCATCCGGTAGAGTCAACACAGGGACACGGCTTCGCTCGAAGACACGGCGTCTCACTGCACTCGTGCCTCGCAGGGCTCCTTTCTGTTTGTGGCATGTTATTTAAACAAAGCAGGAATCAATATTTATAGAACATCTAATAAAGTGCTGTGTGAAGTAAATGCTAAAATAGAGACTTCCATCCTCAGGACAGATGGCCACTTGCCAAACCCTTTGTCTCCATTTATACTGAGCCACTATTTACAAAGGACCTCGATTTGCTCCACCGAGACTCTGAGATCGTGTGCGTCAGCGCTGGGAAAACATTTTGTCAGGTGGGGCCACAGTTGGTTCTAAAATGTGACTGAGGGGAGGCTGGAGCAGGAGCAGATGGGTGGAGTGTTTTGGTGACCCACCTCATCGGAGAAACAAAATATACCATGGGTTATGTATAAAACGTGCTTTCATGCCAATTGAAAATGAACCAAAGCGAAGTTACAACAAAGTCTGTGTCTGTGAAGCACCACGGTGTTTCGCTCTTTATTGAAATGACTCTGAAAACACTGAAAAAATGGATGAGATACAGCTGGTTTATGACTTATTGACAATTAATATCATTTCTCCATCCAGCCCGCCCAAAGTTTGCCCACGTCTGCTGCACATGCCACATGCAGTGTCTCGTGCACTGAGTGTGTGTGTGTGTGAGAGAGAGAGAGAGAGAGAGAGAGACAGAGAGAGAGAGAGAGAGAGAGACAGAGAGCCAACCCGCTCAGAGACCCCGTTTCACCAGCGGCTAACCTGCAACTGTAAACAAGAGTCTATTTTAAGGCCGAGTAATTCCGTGTGGAAAAAGTTGACCCCCGGAAGTGCAGTCGGTTCAGACTTCACGGCAGAGATTGCTGACTTCCAAACACGGTGCTGAGAGCCACCGTGGCCGGCGTGCTGGTGGAGTGCCGGCGAGAAAAAAAAAAAAATGCAATTTAATCCTTCTTCCCACGCGGTGCATTTAAAGACTGTTAGCAGCAAAGGTTGGGCCCACAGCGCCTAGGGAACACAGTGAGCACCGCTTCCCCTGAACCTTGCACACTGGAAAAATTTGGGTTAACCAGCAGTCGAAGAGGGATTTTTAGCGGGGTACATGACAGCATCTAATGTAATCATGAATTCACAACTGAAGAAGCAGCATTCTTCAGACTATTCGATTCAAGTTTGATAAGGCTTCCTAACTGCTATTAAACAATTTCTGAACATAACATAATGTAGAAAGAAAATTTCACAGAAAAGAGAACAAGTGAGCTATTGGAAGGTTTGAGAAGTTAGCTTGTTAGCTGTCACCCCTCTCTCCAAATATAAATAAAGGATATACATATGTGTATACACACACACACACACACACACACACACACACAGTCAAGTTCACTTAAGCTCATCTGTCTCCTATCAGTACCTCATTGATAATACAAGATCATCAACAGCAAATCAGTGTGCCGTGCATGATAATTGAAATGAACCATGATTCCTTATATCTCTGAAACAATATTGTTTTGTATTTTTTTTTTTTTTAAACTGATTGATATTTGAACTTTGCTTGATTTCTTTACTTAGACTGTTCCATAATTTGACACCGGTAACAGATATGCAGAAACTCTTCAAGGTCGTTCCTATGTTTACTACTTTGAAGTCGCGTTCCCCTCGTAACCCATCGCCTCCCTCCCGTTTGCTCAATACTGTAAATGTTGGATATTTTCTGGTCGTTTATAAACAGCAAAGCTTCAACAAGCTTAGATGCTCGGCAGAACTTTAAATATGTGATTTGTTTTGCTCTAACAGAATAGAATAGAATAGAATAGAATGCCTTTATTAATCCCACATTGGGGAAAATTGCCTTAATAATTATGATCATTAATGTTACCATTAGCCACTCACTCAGTCACAGCAGCACCAACATGCATTCAAAGGCTGATTTGTCCTGAGTTGAAACATCCAAAGAGCAGCGTGACCTCACACTGGTGTTTGCTGCCATGACAGTCCCAGTCTGTGTGCAACCTGATGTCATTTTGAACAATGTGAGCAAAGCAAGATGTGATGCTTCAAACACATCTTTGATAAAAAGCTAATATGCTATAGCTGATAATATTCATTTGTAAAAATTTCATCAGCCTGACGCAAAGACGCAGGTGTGTTCATGTTGACATGATATGAAAATGAAATCAACTTTTTTTGCGTGTGTGTGTGCTAAACCACGGGTGGGCAAACTACGGCTCGGGGGATATATGCGGCCCGTTTAGCTTTTCAATCCGGCCCACCGATACTTGAAGAAATGATATCAATAGTCCGCAAGTCATAAACTAGCTGTATCTGTATTTTTGTTCAGTGATTTCAGAGTCATTTCAATAAAGAGCTAAATACCGTAGGGCTTCAAAGAGAATGATCTGGTTGTAACTTTGCTTTGGTTCATTTCCAATTGGCGTGAAAGCACAGGTTTTATACACATCCCATGATATATTTTGTTTCTCCAATGAGGTGGGTCACCAAGGGCCAATTCCAATTCCTCCCTTAACTCCTCAATCTCGACCCTCGCCCTTAAACCTCAATCTTGGCCCTCAAAAATAAGCGTAAGGGCTTAGAAATGGGACACCCCTTAAGTGCAGTTACGTCTTCAGACTGTGGGGGGCGGCCTTACGCCAAAGCTACGTCCAGTCAGTCAAGAAGACAGGACAAAGAAGAAAGAGAAGAAGAAGAAGAAGACTTAAAAAGAAGAAGTCCTCCGTCGCTACACAACGATGTATACAAGTAACGTGAAGCCGGGACCGTCAGTCCGGCTGACAAACCTCGTAAAGTAAAAGAAATAAATAAATGTTACGCAACAACAATGTCAATAATCCATAAAAACATAAAAACTAAGACAATAAAATGGTTTCGTAATATTTATATCTTCATTAGCTAAGAAAATACTTCCATTTGTAGCTCGCTTTTTTCGTCGCCATCTTTTTCGAAGATGTCTTGGCGAAAACACGCAATGCCTTCTGGGTAGCCCTTACTGCCAAGGGTGGTGCCGGAGAATCTCAATATTGAGGGCGATACAGCCCTTAAACTCCTCCCTCAACTTGACGTTCTTAGAATCGGGACAGCACTTGCACCTCGCGGGAGCGCGCATTTTTGAGATTGAGGGTTGAGATTGAGGGTTAAGGGAGGCATTGGAATTCACCCCAAATCACTCCATCCATCTCTCCCTGCTCCCTCTGTCAAAGTTTAGAACCCGTTGTGGCCCCACCAGTCTAAAAAGCTGTCCCAGCCCCGTGCTAAACCAGACTTGTGCTATCAATCCTACAACCCAAACCGAAGCCTTTTGCTGACAGGTTCGCTGTAATGTTTTCCCCAAATGATCTTCCTTGGCTTGGATGAACGTGCAAGGTCTTCCTCATTTATCAATGAAGTGTAATGCATCGCATCGCAGAGACAACAGGACAGATTCAAACCAGCAACCTTGTGATCAATCATAAAGCAATTAAAGGACAGTCCCTTAGATACATCGCTTCACATTCACACACACACACACACACATGATGTGTTATTCACATCTAGAGAAGCGCTTCATTCATAATTAACAAATTCCTCCTTCACTCCTCCTGTTCTACCCAGCAACCATTCATGGAGAAGAGCTCCCCTCCCCTCCCCGCCCCTTCCTCCCTCCCCCCTCCCCCAGTCTCTCTCTCTCTCTCACACACACACACACACACACAGTTAATCAACTGCGCAGTTTTTTTAACGGTGTTGAGAGCGTCATTTAGTCCGCCTACCTATGGCGAGACTGTGGCAGCAGGCAAAAAAAAACAACAACACCAAAACATATCTGATGAATGCAAAGGAGGGACGGAGGAGAGAACTGGGAAAACGAGTGGAGAGAGACGAGGAAGCACGGAGCTGAGAGGCGCTGCCTCACACATTTTAATGAACTAAATGCTAGTGGGGGAACCTCTCCACAGAATGTGTGTGTGGGTGTGTGTGTGTGTGTGTGTGCGTGCGTGTGTATGTGCGTGCGTGCGTGCGTGCGTGCATGCTGTTGTTGATCTTTCATGGAGTCTGAGAGGCGCAGTCATTACTGACAAACAGGAAGAGGACCATCATAAATGTTGAGATCAAGCACGCACAAACGCACGCAGACACTGACACTACACACACACGGACACACACACGTAGACACATGTAAGCACTGTGTGCATCTGTGTCACTTAAATGTACAGAACTTAGTTTCTATTCAAACCTTTGTCCTTCAGCATTTCAACACCTACTGAAAGAGGTGAACCACGTCTCTGTCTGCCTCTCAACCTCCACCTGGGCAGGAACCAGGATGTCCATTGAAAAAATCATTAATAGACTGTAGTAATAATAATAATAATAATGATAATGATGATAATAATAATAATAATAATAATAATAATAATAATAATAATAATAATAATAATAATAATAATAATAATAAATTGTGTTGTGGTATCAGTAACAGATGTTACAGATGTTCTCCTCCATTGTTATCAGACCTGTGGAACTAAATATTTAGGGTGAGAAACACATCAATCAGCCCTGCTAATGATCCTTTCATTTATGTGTATGACTTCACTCTCCCTCCTCCCTTCCTCTCTCTCACTCCTGCTTCTCTCCGGCTGTATTTCCTGCTTTTTATCTGCTTCCTGTCTCCAAGGCCTCCCTGTGAAATATGCCTGTGTTGTGTATTTTTGAAAACGCGACCCACCCAGATAAGGTTCAGAGCGGGAGCAGAATGACACTGTGGTTGCTTCAGTTGGCTTTTTTTTTCAGATTTTGTTGTGTATAAAAGCAGAAATCAATCTAACCAGTGTGCGGAATGCCTGTCGATATAATAATACAGTCAACAATAAAAATTGAAAGTTAGACAGGGTGGTCTTAAAGGCATTTTAGTCACAATTTTAGTGCATAATGCATAATGCTTAATAATTTTGACGTCCTCATTATTTTTTAAAGGCTTTTATTAATAAAATGAGATAAAGAACAAAGTCAGACACACTATGCACTTTGAACCACAAGTCATTGGATAATATTTTGAGAACAGGTTGCAGGTGCTAGGAGACCTATAGTCGGTCCCTCTGACCCATTTCTGGACATAAATACTTTACATTATGGGGTTAAAACTGCCTTGAAATGCTAAATAACAGAATTTTACCCATGCAATTCAAACTGCTCTTGATCACAGTTAACTATGAAGATCCTGCGATTAATCGCGATTAAAATGAAGAAATTGTTTGACAGCCCTAATATGTGCGTGTGCGTGTACATACATATATATATATATATATACATGTATGTGTATATGTATATATATATGTATATATATATATATATATATATATATATATATATATATATATATATATATATATATATATATATATATATATGCCCAACATTTTATATATATATATAAAATGTTGGGCATTCATTTTGCAGGAGAACCAATTCAATTCAGTAATTTTAATAATTTATTGACTAGACATGATAGAAAGTTGGGCTAGCGTTCTTTGTTTTTGTGTAATAAATGTAGGGGTCGTGACATCACGATTAGGAAACAAAATGGAGTAGAGCCCCCAGTGTCATGATCACATCTCTGTTTTTGTGTTTCCTGTTTTATTTTGATAGTCTCATCTCCTTGTATGTTTCTGTGCTTTACATCCTGTTTCTGTTTTCCCACATTTTTTGTCGGCCCTTGATTTTGTCACTATGTTCCCCCCGATCCATCTGGTATGAATAGTCCTGTTGAATCATTGCTTCTTTATTCTGGTTCTGGTCTGTTGTCCAATGTTCCTCTTAGGTTCTCATCATGGTTTTCTTTAGTCCTGCCTTGTCTGTTTTTTCTTGTTAGGTTTCCTGCTTTGGTTTTTGCTATTTTTTTTTTCCTTTAAGGACACCCTTGGTTTAGTTTAGCTTGCTTTTTTAAATAAATAATTTTCGTTTCTGCAAACCAGAGAGAGAATTTTGCATTGCCTCCCACTGCCAACCCATCCCCCACCCTCTCCTCCCCGCGGTGACACCCATGAGGTTGTACGAATGGCACGCAGGAGCCAGGAATGACGGTGCTGCTTTTAATGTCGGAGGTGCGTCTGGACGAGGGAGACTTCGCGATGCAGGATCAAGCGAGGCTGCAGTTGCCAAGGTTACAGACGTCTGCAGCAGCCTCATTTATTCCCCCTGACAGCAGCATCTCTGCGGTCACACAACACACAGAGGATGGTGAGAGCAGGAGGTAGCTGGGCAGAGGAGAAGGAGAAGGAGATGGAGGAGGAGGAAGAGGAGGAGGAGGTGATGAGGAGAGGGGATTAAAAGTGAGGCGGGCCGACCGAGGCCGAGGCAGCGAGACCGCAGTGCTAACAGTGCCAGATAAAGGGGAATAATTCATGAGGCGCAGATCCTGCTCTCACTTCAGACAGCGGAGCTTCCCAGACAAGCAGGCAACCAGTCAGCCACACCAAAACAAACCATCAGTCTCCAGTATGACAACATCGACACCATTCCGGGGGTTAAACCACGTACGGTAAACCTCAAACGCTGCATGCTGAAGGAAGGAAGGAAGGAAGGAAGGAAGGAAGGAAGGAAGGAAGGAAGGAAGGAATGCTTCGCAGTGCGTCTGCCGAGAGGCCACTAGGGGCCATGGTTGGGACGGGTTTACAATCTGAAGATAGATAGATAGATAGATAGATAGATAGATAGATAGATAGATAGATTGATAGACAGACAGACAGATAGATAGATAGACAGATTGACAGACAGACAGACAGACAGACAGACAGACAGATAGATAGATAGATAGATAGATAGATAGATAGACAGACAGACAGACAGACAGACAGACAGACAGGCAGACAGACAGATAGATAGATAGATAGATGGATAGATAGATAGACAGATTGACAGACAGACAGACAGACAGACAGACAGACAGACAGACAGATAGATAGATAGATAGATAGATAGATAGATAGATTTACTTTATTGATCCCAAACTGGGAAATTTAGCTGTTGCAGCTCTAAAAACAATACAAACAAGTATACAGTAATTACAGTAATTATAACACTAAATCTAATATAATCCATTTTAAATTCATCATCCGGCCCGGTGATGATGCTGGTTTTTAACACAATGCATATGGGAGAAAATGAGGTATTTTCATGGGAGGTTAAATTCAGCAGGTTTTACCTATTACACAATTAAGGCAATCGCTACGTTGTATCCTTTGTGTTCCTTATATTGTCTTATCTTTTCTTGTTCAAACATTTCTAGATACATTACACAAGTCATAATTCAACACCTGTATTTACATTCAGCTGATGGACAGCAGAAAGCAGAGATTGAATTGCAAGTTAAAAGACAGTTTTGGCAGTCAGAGGTGATCCCCCCCCCTGACTCACAGCATTTTACATGAATTCTTATTTTTGATCACTGACTCCAGACGAGCAACCTCACGTGAACTGATGTCAAAGATCACCAGAACGCACATGTTGCCCCTGTTCATGCTTTTCTTTTAAGTTTAAATTGTTGCCCACTTGTTTGAATCCAATAAGTGGGCAATAGTGTAAAGCGGCGGCTGGCGGACGAGAGGCCGACACCCACCGAGAGTTTCCGGTTTTTATTTATTTTATTTCATTTTAAGTTAAAATGTGTCTAAAGGCTTTAGGACCTAATAAAGTAATGCCAGTTACATTCAATGTGATGTCATTGATGGAATTAATGAGCTTGTTTACTGGAACAGAAGAGTCAGAGATTTAAAACTGTTTATCATCAGCGTGAGACTGTGAATAATTACGTATTTGAATGAAGGATTAAAAAGAAAGCATCTACAGATTGAAGAGCACCGGCCCTCGACGAACACGCCAACGGACACCTCACCCTTCTTGAAAGTACCAACAGCTATAGAGCAAGAACCTCCTGTTAGAACCTCCTGTTAGAACCTCCTGCTAGAACCTCCTGTTAGAACCTCCTGTTAGAACCTCCTGTTAGAACCTCCAGTTAGAACCTCCAGTTAGAACCTCCTGCTAGAACCTCCTGTTAGAACCTCCTGTTAGAACCTCCAGTTAGAAAAGAGCAAAAAGCACTTGACAGCATTGCCCAGACCATTTTTAATGCATGCTCCACTCCATCAAATAGGCTGCAACGGGTGCAGTCAAATACCTCTGTCTCCAAAATGACATCAATAAAGAAAATAAAGTGTAAACGAATGGCACAGTGATAAAGACTCCACTGACCACGCATCAATGGGGACATTTTTGAAACAAACTTCCTACGAGCACAAATGTGCACATGGTCCAAAGCCCCTCAGACTGGGATCCATTGGGATGCAGGACGCTGTGGAGGCAGTGTGCCAGTTCACTGGGAGTGAGCAGTCAGTCGAGCCTGGGAAAGCATGCAGAATCTCTGGCTTTGATTACAGGAGCTTTAAATCTCTCTTCAACGACACACACACACACACACACACACACACACACACACACACACACACACACATAAATAAAATGTGAACATACAAATTGAAATATATGGAAACTATCTCTCCCCAGAGACGAAGGCATGACTGAAGTAAAAGCTCCCACAGTGGCCAAGTGCTTTGGGAAAGGACTGTTTGTAGGGCTTTAAATACCAAACTGGGAAAAAATAGCCAGACAGGCTTCCATTAGCATGGAACAAAGAATATGTAATAAGAGAAAGGGGGGAAGCACAAAGTTAGCAGGGATTTGCCTGACTTTCTTTTTGATTGATTGATGTTGATTTTACTATGAACTTAAAGTTGTTCTGTTCAGCACATGGCAGTCGGAAAAAAAAATAAATGACGTAATTGAGGAGTTGCAGCAGGTTTATGCAGTGTCATGTTATGCAGTGTCTATGTCTACCTGCATGCCTGTGGCGGCCTCTGGTATACTTAGCAGTGAACGTTCACTGAGTAGCAATCAGCTGAGAGATTTATCAGGTATAACAGACCCAGCGCAGTTTTGCTGACAGTGTTACACACTGACGTAAGCAGACAATAATGCAAACTTGACGTTCGGACGATTTCTAACTCATTAGCGTCGAGCGAGGACCTTTTGCTGCAATTTCCCTGTTTATTGATGAGGTGCAGAAGCAGGGGTGCTGCAGAACGGAAGAGGTGTTGACATACTGGTGTGATGTCACTTTCTGCTTCGTGGCCACATAGGCTGTGTACATATTAGGCTTTACACCAAACATATCGGCAATATCGGATCGGCCGATATTTGGCATTTTTTGAAACGTTCGTGATCGGGCGTCATGTCATGAATCACCGATCAATGACGTCATGGTCGTGTTGAAACTTTTTTAATCTGTCTCATTTCCTCCAAAGTAGTTTCACAGCATCGACATGTTTATTTGTTTGTATCCGAGAGCTAATGATTCATGATTCAAAAAACTTCATTTTCGTCTTCGTGCCTCTTCCCGTTTTGAGTACTGTCGCCTTGTGACGGACAATAAAGTTTCTTTGAATCTTCACGACAGCAACATCCATGGGCGATACAAACAAACGCCTCGGAGGTGTGGAAGTTTTTCAAAGTGAGAGAAACAGACATAGCACAAGCTATCTGCAATATATGCAACGCTACAGTACCTCGCGGGGGAACATCGGCAAAAAAAAAAAATTCAACACGACAAATTTAATCAGGCACTTAGAAAAGATACACACGGAGGAGCACGTCGAGTTCAAGAAACGCAGCGCGGAGAAAGAAAAAGAAAAGCAAACTCCGAAACGGATGCTATAGCAAAACTCTTTAGACAGTGCTCGTCCGTATAGTCGGGAAAGTGAGAAGGCGAGGGGTCTACATAAACAAGTCATTTAAATATTGCTCCTCACGTGATCGGATCGGTGATCGGTTATCGGTTTATTTGAACTCACCGATCGTGATCGGCACAAAAGTCGTGATCGTGTAAAGCAAAGTACATATCCAAGTACCTTAAATATCACATTGCTGTCATTCTAAAGTGCTGGTTAATGCATTGAAACACACTGCCAGCCAGCTGGTCATCAAAGAGCCAAAACAAAGACGTTGTCACGACCTTCATAAAAATCACTTTGTCCTGCAGGACAGAACTGTTTTATAGCCATACAAATCAGCAGAGTGGCTTATTTCTTGGCGTCATCTAAAGTGTTTAACCTGCGGCACCGTTAACCAGGGGAAACAGAGGATACCGCTATAATAATAATAATAATAAACTTTTATTTGTACGGCGCTAAATCACAACCAAAGGCGTCTCAAAGCGCTTTATACAATCAGAGAGAACCAACCGGGCCCCCGGAGCAAGCAGGATGCGACAGTGGCTGGGAAAAAGCCACTGTCGCATCAAACGAAGGCTATCAAACGTGTATGTACCAATTTTTAGCCATGGAGCACAAAGTAGCTAGCAGCGCCCCTGTGTGACATAATAAGCTTCCCTGTAAAACACAACAGTGGAACCAATGCATTGGTTCAACTACAGTAAAGGTAAGGGAACAGGGCCTCCAATTAGGACATTTGCAGGTGAATTTTTTTTTTTTAGTCGATTCAAGTCGATTGATGGTTTCAGACATTTACTCAACCAGCTAACCGGTAACCGCTACGTTTGTGGAGTGAGCGGAGCTGGGGGACGGGAAAAGCTCCATACCCACATCACGCAAGGCCCTGGGGGAGGCACTGCTCGTTTCGGCCTGCTTTTCCCCATTAACTTGCAATGCAGTGCACGTAGAGAGGCTTGGTAACGTGACCAACATCGCTGATGCTCGTCCCTTGCATGGAGAGCTGTGCTTACCAACTGCACGTCACCGATTCGGCACAAGGCGCAGTCGCACGTCACCGTGCATCCACTTAGAAAATGTAGCTTCACGATACAGCGTGTTTACAGGCCTAATGCTAATGCTGACGGTCTTATTAGCATTGTGTTGCCTGCATGGGAGATGTTAATGTGCTCAACCTAAAGGCAGGAGAGCGCCTTAAGGTTCATTGCAAACACTGCACAACGGATATGAAGGACTCCATATGTGATATCATTTCACTAGATCGCAAAGAAACCAACAGACTGGCGGCCTGCACCTCCTCAGCAGCTTCTGGTACAGTGAGCGCTAAACCCCTTCAATATGCAAACAAGAATTTAAGATCAAATCTAAACTCTTGTTTGCGCTGGTGGACAAACCGACCCTGCACCCTTCTGCAATGTTTTCTTTACACCCTTGAAATGTAGCCAACATTTTGGTTGCATGAAAGGTGTCCACTCCCCTCCCCGTTGGTTGTTGTTTACTGACATGGTCTCAGGAGGGGGTGGCAGTGGAGGAGGAGGAGGAGGAGGAGGAGGAGGAGGAGGAGGGGTGCAATGGTAATGGAGGCAGGGAGGAAGAAGAGATTTGCATGCATTAACATGAGGTGTGGCCACCTCAGCCAGTAAACAAGGAGAAGGGAAGCAACACACACACACACACACACACACACACACACACACAAACATGCGCACACAGTCCCCATATTATGACACCAATAATTCTGCAGATAGGTTTTCTTTTCGAAGGCTAACAGGCTAAATTATGCATATAATAAGAATGGCGGTCAGGTAAACTCAGTGTGTCTTTTTTCATACTATTTTCCTTTCTTACAATATAATTTTTTTTTTCCAATGTGAGATTAATCAAGGCGTCCTCTTCTACTATTTTCTACTCCATTCTACTCTAAAAGCACAATCTGACATGGCGATCTCACAGCTCACGCACCATGACCACGAAGCATTCATCACATTGTGCGCGCTAGTGGTTAGTTGCCTGTTTAGGCAGCGCTGTCACAGATCAGTGTGAGGTTTGGCTGTGCTGAGTCACACACTGCAGTGGTCTAAATATAGCATTATGGGTAATATAGTGTGCCCATCAAATGCTCCTCTTTGCCTCTCCTGACCTCCCTGCAGGCCGTAGCCACTCTCCTCAGAGAGACCAGCTTGCCCGGGGTAAAATCAGGCCAGAGAGGTCGCGGTGAAACGCCACTGTCATGTCGTGCTTGTCTTTGTTGATATTGAAATAAATCGAGACGTTGATACGAGAAAAATCAAATCATGACAGCAATTCTTACTTGGAGGTAAAATGATCAATGATGCTCTTTTGCTTGTGGAAATGAACTTTTAGTATCTCCCGTGGTGTTTTCCTCGCCGTTGCTATTTGGACTGGTTCAACACTCAATCACTGGGAGATTATTCACACAAAACAAAACATTGTCATCTCTACTCACAGCAAATTGCAATAATATGTACAATGTGTTAATAAACTGTGATGACAATAAAGAATACTAAAGAATAATGTTTAAAGAAGAAGAGGAAGCATCCCATTCCCATTCGTAATATTCACTACTCTTTCTTTAGTACGTATTTCTAAAGCCGAAACTGTTTGCGAGGTGTAGAATTTGAAAAGGTGAATTTCCAAAGCAAAACTTTGATGAGAAAAAAAAAGAAGTAGGGTGAAAGAGTGAGTCCAAAATAAGAAGCGCACCGCTGTGTGTGGAGCCCTGACACCATGACAGTGCATCCCGCGGCTGAGCAAATGACTCAGCACAAGCAGAGGATACATTTGGAAATGACAATAACAAAAGCTGAATTCCACACGCTTGCACATTATCAAAGACCGACGGGAGCAGAATCATTTGACGCAACTAAAAAGTGTCGGTTGCTTCTCCAACCTGAGAGGCATTTCCCCACTGTTGTCACTTCAGGGGTGTTCTGCCACTCTTCCAATTCCACAGGCAACTGCAGCGAGAGATTCAGTCTTACACCCCCACATGGTGGCCACCTGGAATCCTGCCGGTGGCGCTGTTAAGCATATGGACATGTGGCCTCAAGTCCATATGGCTCCAAATGAAGGTGTTACCATTTATAGATTGACCAGTAAGATACAACAGCAGCATTTGAGATGCTTGGAGCCTTGATTTATCGGCTGGACACATATCATGCCTGATAACTAGACAAAGAAAAAGAAAAGAAACAGCTGCACTCATCAGTGGATGATAGCTCGTAGGAGGTTTCAAACTAAGACGGTTTTCTCTGAAACACCACACCCTGCATTTACACCAAGCCGCCATTTTCACTGAAACCACACTGTTGAGCGACTATCCGATCAACTATCAAAAAAATATAGCCACGGAGGCTAAGTGAGGGAAAAATGTTGTACCTGTCGGACGCGCTGGTTGTCAATGAGTCAAGGCTCCGAGCGCATATTGTATATTTATTGCAGCTCAAACACAAACAATGGGACGATTTCCTCATCTTGAACTTTTCCGTGCATCTTGTGTGAGTACCAAAGGTGGCAGAACACCCAAAGTGACACGTGAGCTGCAAAATGCAAGCAGCACAGTAGGATGTTCCCCTCCCTCACCCTCTCAGCTCATTCAAAAACCCGCCAGGAGAAGAACAGCTGATATTACTACTGCTGACGTACCACCTACACCATGTATGGGACGAATAAACTTTACAAACAGCATTAGCTGGCACCTAAAGGCGCATTTTCGGAAAACGCTGCCCAGGGTGGGAATGTTTGAACACGCTGCCCTGCCCGGCTTGGTGTAAGCGGTAAAAGATTATTCATTCATTCATTCATCTTCCATACCCGCTTATTCCTATTCAGGGTGACGGGGGTCTGCTGGAGCCTCTCCCAGCTGTTTTAGGGCGAAGGCACCCCACATCCCCACCTCCCCACCTTGCAACCCGAGGCACAGACGACCACTCACAACAACAACAACAACAACAATGTCGAGCAACTGATTTGCGTTACTGCTACTAAAGATGTCCCATTACACGGTGCTCTTGGATTGAATGCAAAGGGAAAATAAACACAACCAAAGCGATTTGCAAACCGTCTGATTTACTTTCTATTTACTTTCTTTTGGAGTCGGCGGACTGGGATATTGAGGCAGAAGCGTTTCCGTGTAAAGGGAGATCTTTGAAGACGGCTTCATGCAAATGCGTTTTGGTTTTCTTGAGCGTTTTCGAAAGTTATCGGTTCCAAAAAAAGTGTCTGTCTAAACAGGGCCTCAATACATTGGGATTCAGTGCTGGTAAGTATTCCCACTGTGAACCAGTGTGAACAGCGGAAAGGTGGAATTGTGGTCCGGCACGTTATAACTGGCAAAACTGGCCAAGTTAGTTGAGCTGCAGTGTAGTGGAGTGTGAAGTGTACTGCTGAAGCAAGTTCCCACTAAGCCCATGGCTATCATTAAATGTCCAGAGTTTAGAGGAGCTGAGCCAGCAGCAGCAGCAGCAGCAGCAGCAGCAGCAGCAGCAGCCACACCAGTTATCACGCCTGGCTGAGGGCCGCTAATGCTGCGGATTAACACCCAACATCCACAAACTGGAGGTGGACACAAAAATGTTCACAAATGCACGAGCCCTCACACAGCCCCGACCATCAGAATAACTTTGGGTTGTTTTTTTTTTTGCGCTACATCGCGCACATCAAGTTCCTGCGTGATAAACGGGAAAATAAACAAATAGTTCAACAGCAGTGGCATCGCAGGCAGACATTGTCACAAAAAGCTTCTCACCAGTGTGTGTGTGTGTGTGTGTGGGGGGGGGTCATAAACCCATGAGACTCCATAATCCATTAGACCCCCTGAAAGCAACAAAGCAGTATTTAAAGGGGTCTCGTGTTTTTTTCAAAAAGCTAGAAAAACATATTGTCACTAATGGTCATTCAGATCTCGTCTAAGATGATTTATGATTCTTTCTAAATATTCACTATTTTTTTGGTCCCCTGTCAGGTAAACCCCCACCCACCCCCTCCCCGAATACTGACGGGTATTTCACACACTGGCTTCTCTGCTCCGTCCAGCTTCGTGTCTCATAAAACAGACCGAAGACCCACCGAGCTTAGCTTCCCATGCCTACTAAGTGAGGCTAATGTGTGTGTGTGTGTGTGTGTGTGTGCGTGTGGCGTGCGTGCGTGCGTTCGTGTGTGTGCGTGCGTGCGTGCGCGTGTGTGCTCACGCCCAACAGAGCATGTGTTGTGTCACTGACCCCTGGGACAATACTGCACTGTGACATCAGGAAATGTCCTTAGAGAGTTGCCAGAGATCATCAAAGAGAGAGAGAGAGAGAGAGAGAGAGAGATGGATGGAGAGAACTGCTGGAGCAAACAAAAACGCGAAAAAAAAAGAAGAAAATAATTGCAATCATGGGAGGCAGAATGTAAGTGGAGAGCCACACGCCACACTGTGGAAGTAGGGAGGGAGGATGCACATGGAGTGAACGCTGGAGATGGAAGGAAGAAGGGAAGAAGCGAGAGAGACCGTCTCGTGCAGTTTCGGCTGAAGCTTAATTAAAAAGCAAAACACTTTTTGAGCGTTCATCAACAGCAGGGCTCTCAGCCATGACCTACTTAGACAGGAAAGCAAAGGAGAAAAAAAAATAATGAAGAATATAGGACGCAAAGAAAGAGAGAGTGTGAAGGAGGGAAGGAGCCGGGTCTCGTTTTACTGTTGCTATTTTGCGCCTCAGATGCAGTTATAGGAGAGAAAAAAAGAAAGAAAAAAGAATGACGCGCACATGCTTCCAGTGTTACCAGGGAAAACCCGCTGTCCTCTGCAGTGGTTCCGAGAGCTCTGAGGTGCTTCCTCAGCCGCGCTGCAGGGCTGGGACACCAGTGGAGGACGTGGAGTCAAAGTGGGAGCTGGTGTGAAGTTGATACATGCAGTGCAGTGGGACTAAGGTAGCATTTCTAAACTGGTGGGTTGCAACCCAAAAATGGTGGATCGCAGAACGGTTTTGGTTGGGTAGTTTCCTTCTTTTTTAAAAAAAAAACAACAAAAAAACAAAAAAACAAAAAAACAAATATATATATATATATATATACATATACATAAATATATACATATATATATATATATATATATATATATATATATATACATATATAAATATATATATATATATATATATATGTATATATATATATATAAATATATATATATATATATATATATATATATATATATATATATACATATATACATACATATGATCCCAATGTTAGGCCTTTGTTTTGTAACCCTAACCACTGGGAGAAGGTAAGGTCATCAGCTGGGTGTAGAATCACTCTCACGTCACTAACCAGTGCTGTTGAAGACGAGAGCGGCAGTGCAGCCGCTCCGGGTCAGGCGTGTCTCCAGCTGACTGTGAATGAATGGCTGCCTGCACTATCTGTGAAACGCAATTAAGCCATCCTGCTCAGACCACCCCCCCCCACCGACACACACACACACACACACACACCACCACCACCACCACTCCTCTTGGCAACAACAGCTATTTTTTTTCCTTGTGCCACCACTTCCATCTCTTTCCCACAGTCTCCCTCTTTCTCCTTTCCCCCCTTGTTGCCTGGCAACCGCGCTCGTAAATGTGATCCCACTTGTTGGCGATTGGCTGGATGGACGAGCGAGCCGTGTCAGAGCCAGAGAAGGAGGGGCGCGCCAGCCACAGGCTCAGAAAATATCAAGTAATAAAAGCCACTTTTTTTCTGGAGAGTTGCGACGCCCATCGGCTCCATTGTCCCCACCGCGTGTCATTGCGCAGGCTTGAACCGCGATCGTGCATTTGCGCAGTCGCAGTTGCTCATTCTAGAGCAGGGGCGGTGCAAAGTTTTTGACTGGTGGGCCACAGTGGCTTCTAAAATTTGACAGAGCAGGGGACAGCAGATGGATGGAGTGTTCAAAACATGGGATATGTAGAAAAGTTGTGCTTTGTTGTAAATTGAAAATAAACCAAAGCAAAGTTACAAAAAAAAAAAAAGGGTCTCTGAAACCCCAACGGGATTTAGCTCTTCATTGAAATGGCTCTTGGAACACTGAAAAGAATTGATGAAATACAGCTATCATATGATTGAATAACTATCAATATCATTTCTTCACGTGTTGGGCCGGATTAAAAAGCTTTAACGGGGCCATATGTGATCCCACCCCCCCGTCACAGTTTGCCTACCCCTGGTATAGGAGGCAGCTCAGGGTTCATTTTGGGTGTTCCACTACTACCACACTGTGAGGTGACTCAGGGAGAGCATACTCTCACAGCGTCCAAAGTGTGTGTATGATTGTGTGTGTGTGTGTGTGCGCGTGTATGTGCGTCTCTTAAATGGCCACGCTTCTATGCGTTTGTGCTCTTCCTCCCTCCAAAGAATCGGCCAGGCAGCCGTCTCGGTTAATTAATGGGTCGGTGATGAAACTTCTTTTATTACACTGAGTGAACAGCCGCATTTCCAGTCAGCAGAAAATAAAAAACCAACAGCTTTGAAGGAAAGGAACGCCGCACTCAGCCATTTGGGCCTGTTTTATTGCATCACGTTGTAGTTTACTGTGCTTTTCTTTTGCCTTTGTTAATTATTTGACTGCTCCCTATTGTTTTACTGGCCTTTAATGCAGCAGCAGTAGCAGCAGCAGCAAACAGCAGCAGCAGCATGCCACAGGGACTTCCCTGTCTCCTAACACACACACACACACACACACACACACACACACACACACACACACACACACACACAGATGCTCCTCTTACAAACCGTATTTTGTAAAAAAACAAAAAACAAAAACAAAAACAAAAAAACAACAACCATGCATTCATTCACACATTGTGTTCATCTGCAGTTTTTGCCAGTTACCAAAGATGTCATTCATCATTGTTGAGTTTGTTGAATAGTTCATGGATTATTTCTTGTTACGCCACGGCGTCGAATGTCCATGTTAGTGTCGTAACGAAGACCCGCAACAACCAACCCAGACCAAGACATTATCGAGACCTGAGAGTACCGAGATCAAGACAAGACCAAGGCTGTATATATTACAGTCTTTTGATATGTCCAACAAAACAGAATAAATGACCAGTAAGTTTGCTTCAACATGAATGGAGCAGCAACATTTCTTTTCAGCAAGGTATCTTTTAATAATTTCCTTTGATTTCATTCATGGTGGCTGTCCTCAACTTCTTGGTGGCTCTGGGGATGAGAAGGTGAAACAAAAGCTTTCTTTTGTTTTTATTATCAGTCATTGCAGTGTTGGCTGAGTCTCGACCGGTCCGGATCAAAAAGCCGAGTCGGCCCAGTGCGAGACTGAGACGAGACCCAGGAAAAATACCTCCGAGTCCGAGATCAAGCTGAGACCCTTAAAAAGTCATCTGGAGAACAAGACCAGTCTCAAGTGCTCCAACTCCAGTCCGTGTTACATGAAAAGAGGTTGCTATTTGTGCTGATGGAAAGGTACATTAGTTAATGTCACTGGGTTCTATCAGAAAAACAAACGAGATGTAGGGATTTGTCGCTCTGGCTGAGTGGAAGTGCAGGCCTTCCACTGAAGGCTTCCTCTGCACTTGTCCACAACAGTCTTCTGTCCATTTCACTCCCTTTTCACTGCACTGCACTGAATGCTCCCCAGAGCAAGGACCCCTCTGTCTTTTCGTCACCATCGCGTTATACAATCTTCAACTGTTCTGGTCTGTGTCCTCTTTATTTCTGTTTGTGAACAGTACATTATCAGGATTCCCTATGGCACCACCACCACCACCACCACCCACAACAGAACCCCCACCACCATCACCAGCACCCCCACCACTAACACCACCGCCACCACCACCACCAACAGCACCACCACCACCACCACCACCACCAACAGCACCGCCACCACCACCACCACCACCAACACCAACACCAACACCACCACCACCACCACCACTACCACCAGCAGCACCCACAACAGAACCCCCGTCACCATCACCAGCACCCCCACCACTAACACCACCGCCACCACCACCACCAACAGCACCACCACCACCAACAGCACCGCCACCACCACCACCACCACCAACACCAACACCAACACCACCACCACCACCACCACTACCACCAGCAGCACCCACAACAGAACCCCCGTCACCATCACCAGCACCCCCACCACCAACACCACCACCTCCACCACCACCAGCAGCACCACCACCAACACCACCACCCCCACCACCAACACCACCACCGCCACCACCACCAGCACCACCACCAACACCACTACTACCACCACCACCAGCAGCACCACCACCAACACCACCACCCCCACCACCACCACCACCGCCACCACCACCAGCAGCACCACCACCAACAGCACTGCCACCAGCAGCACCCACAACAGAACCCCCGCGACCATCACCAGCACCAGCACCCGCCCCACCAACACCACCACCACCAACACCACTACTACCACCACCAGCACCACCACTACCACCACCCCAACCACACCCACCACTACTTCCACCACCAGCACCACCACCAGCACCACCACTGTATACTATAGCTGTATGAAATACGTCCAATCTTCATTTTAAGATGTCACAATTTCATTTAGACTGGTTGATAATATAACCATCACCAACCTCTTGCATATAACAAACCATGTTTATACAGTCAGACAAACAAGAATTTTACTGCACACCTTGTGCATCGTCTACAATATTAGTGCTTTTTTGTTTGTTTGTTTTTTGTGCACATATTTACTGCAGTTGCTGCTTCAAGGTAAAGCAAATCCTTTCAGATGTTTCCTTCATGGGTGGTCACAGTCAATTGATTTGAATGTTTGGTTTGGCACATGTTTTTTTTTACATCGGATAACATTCCTGACACATCCCTTTAGCATGGGGACCACCAGCAGCACCACCACCAACACCACCACCCCCACCACCAACACCACCACCCCCACCACCAACACCACCACCGCCACTACCACCACCAGCACCACCACCAACACCACTACTACCACCACCACCAGCAGCACCACCACCAACACCACCACCCCCACCACCAACACCACCACCGCCACCACCACCAGCAGCACCACCACCAACAGCACCGCCACCAGCAGCACCCACAACAGAACCCCCGCCACCATCACCAGCACCCGCCCCACCACCACCACCACCAACACCAACACCACCACCAGCAGCACCCACAACAGAACCCCCGCCACCATCACCATCACCACCACCCCCACCACCAACACCACCACCGCCACCACCACCAGCAGCACCACCGCCAACAGCACCGCCACCACCACCACCAGCAGCACCCACAACAGAACCCCTGCCACCATCACCAGCACCCCCACCACCAACACCACCACCGCCACCACCACCAGCAGCAGCACCCACAACAGAACCCCCACCACCATCACCAGCACCCCCACCACCAACACCACCACCGCCACCACCACCACCAGCAGCACCCACAACAGAACCCCCACCACCATCACCAGCACCCCCACCACCAACACCACCACCGCCACCACCACCACCAGCAGCACCCACAACAGAACCCCCACCACCATCACCAGCACCCCCACCACCAACACCACTACTACCACCACCAGCACCACCACTAACACCACCCCAACCACACCCACCACTTGTTTGTTTGTTTTTTGTGCACATATTTACTGCAGTTGCTGCTTCAAGGTAAAGCAAATCCTTTCAGATGTTTCCTTCATGGGTGGTCACAGTCAATTGATTTGAATGTTTGGTTTGGCACATGTTTTTTTTTTACATCGGATGCCATTCCTGACACATCCCCTTAGCATGGGGACCGACACAAGGAGAACACCCAGGGAGAAGACCCTGGGTCATTTTTCCCTCTCTAACACACCAAAACACAAACTTTAAAACTACCAAACTCAACTACCAACTATACATATATATATATATTGACTTTTGGGTCGTGACCTACCAGTTGAGAAACACTTCTCTAAATGATACAATGCAACTGTTTATCCTGTGTGCCTTTTCCAACTCTCGTGCCTAATCCAGCATTTCACGTTTCAAGTGATATTAGAAAAGAAAAAATGAAATGACCAACTTCACTGCTACTGGCCTCATGGTGGTTGAACACCGTGTGTTTGGAATAAAAAGGGATTCGGGCATTCAGACTTTGCAAATGGTAGCGTGGGTACAAGAGCAGAGCAGAGGACCACCAGTACCCTTATTCACACACACAGTTACACTATTGAGCAGCACACTGATGTGACACATGACAGAAAGACGGACAGACACAACAGCAGGCACTGAGAAACAGCAGCAAATTGTACGACAATCCGAGAAATGGAAGGCAAAAGGAGCGAATCATCATCAGAGCCGAGGGAAGAAAGAGCCTCTGACGCACGGCCGGCCTCATTATTTATTTTTTACGCTTCATAGAGGTGCATTAAAACATGTATTGATATGTCAGCATTATGCAGATAACTGTAAATAATCAAACTGTTTCCCATTCTTACTCTATAAATATTTCATTTCATTTTTATTTCTTTTTATTTCTTATAATTTTCCTTCCCTTTGCACGACTCTTTTGTTGCTGTAATTATGCAAATGTCCCCAATGTGGGATTAATAAAGGCCTTCTTCTTATTCTATTCTATTCCGTGCTAGTGGCTTGTGTAATGAGCTGACAGGGTTTGCTGATTTCCTGCCTTGGCCTGTAAAAACAGCACGAGTCTCTTCCTGCATCCTCCTCTGTGGGGCGCCACCAGGGGACTGCACACACATCACAAGTCCAGACTTCAGAGGAGGAAAATTGCCTTTATGACAGTCAGTCAGTCACAGCTTCTCTCCCAGCCTCCTCACGCCACCCAGGCATTTTGAGGGGTTTGAGTCGACGTTAATGTTTGTCTGACCTTCGTGACCCTCGGCTCACAGACTCTAACTGGCACAGAGCCTGAAGCCCACGCAAGAAAACTCCAAGACGGTGAAAACAAGACGAGCAAAAAAGAAAAACGCTATAGTTAGACAAAGGCTTTAGCAGCAGAAAACCAGCGCAACGAGGACCACAAAAAAATGCATGCTGTGCACAGAGCGCACGTGAACAACGCGTTGCAGGTAGCGACAGGGCTGCAACAGATTCACTTGAATATGTTTTAATCCATCATTTTGCACACAAGGACATCTTCTATGCCATTATGCCTCATTAGAAACAAAACCTCATCCACAAGGACTTTACACTGACTTCCACACGTAGTTTGACAGTTCTGCCAGTCCCATTGGGACCAATTTAGGGTTGAGTGTCTTGCCCAAGGACACAACAACAGACTAGGATAGAGTAGGATTTGAACCGCCAACCTTTCGGTCATTGGACAACCCGACTCACAGTGATTGAAAAACAGATGCTGTGACGAGCCAACACCCACCCACCCACACACACACACACACACACACACACACACACACACACAAGAATGCAAAGCATTGAAAAGTTTAACCACTAATATCTACAACCTGCTCTTACTGGACCAGATCAGCTACCAAACAGGACCAGATGGCCCTCAGGAGGAGGAAACAGTGTCAAATATATGACTGACTGACGTTGACGGCCTTCCAATCGTGACCGCAGTCCTACTGAAACCGGGCCTCACAATGAAAATGCAAAATTCTACAAAGGTAGAGATTGCTGGGATGGTTCTTGCCACAAAACCAACCACACGCGTATTCATATCTGACAATCTATGGGCCGCTAATTGATGCCCGGTTACCAGACCCCTGACTCAGGTGCCGTATCTCCAGGCGTGCTTGTGCTTGCATATGTTCAGCCTTAGAAATTAATTTACCTCTAGAATACCTTTGCTTTGCAAATATTTCACAATGGCTGGCAAGAAACTATAAATCTTCAGTTCTACGATAAGAGAAAGTGAAACCCCCCCCGTGCATTACAAAGTTCCACTACACACAACCTTGCCAAAAAAAAAAAAAAAAAGTCTCAAGAGACTTCGCCATTATCTTTATCACTGCATGTTATTGCTTTGAAGTTGAAGACAAGTAAACCTTTGGGCAAGTTGGAAACGCTTTCATCAGTCAAAGGAGAATTTAGTGGTGATGGTATCTCGACAACATCAGAAGATTCCTAAAAAAAAAAAAAAGAAGTGCCTCCGGACACTTTAGAGTAGCAAAACACAACAGTGAACTTGCAAAAGAGAAACTCGTCTAGCTGTTCACAGTGAGTCTTCACATTTCACACACGTTTATAAAACACACTGACACAACAATGAACAAACAGTGGCCGTCCTACCTCGAGTGTTGGTGGCCATGTCCGCCACCTTCTGAAAGGCATCCAGGAAGGCCACAGCAGCCAGAACAGTGGTTCTAGATGACGAAAAGCACATTCAGAACATTAATAAGAGGGCGTGGTTTCATCTGATGAGGTCAGACTTTGACCCGGTGTGGATATAATGCCAGCTCGTTCCCATTTTTGCAGCAGCTTTAGATGATAATTCAGTTATGGCATGGAACTGATATTGGATTTGGCTGCAAGCTAGAAAAAAAAATGCTTTGAAACACAAGTTGAAAATTACATTAAAAATAATAATAAAAAAAAAAACTCAATTATAAACTTAACTAAATTAACATGGTACGTGTATATTTCTAACTTGACTAAATTAATCAAACTGGTACAAATATGTGCCCCCAAAATTAAGTTTAAATGTAACGTGAAGTCAGATTTTGGGAGATTACTTATTGTGTCATTTTTGTGGTGTCAAAGTGACTTACCGGAGTTGGGAATGCAGCTTTGTGGCCTTGGCACTGAAGTCCTCCCACACAGGATAGGAGCACTTAAAAAAAATAAAAATAAATAAAGACAAAACTATGAATACATAAGATACATAGACATATTGTACTTTAATGAGATATCTGACATGTCCAGTCCTCCTTCCATACAACAACAGGACTCACCAGAAGCATAAGATTGAAATAAAAACATTTTTTTGCTAGTTAATGTATGGTCAATGTGCAACTGTTATTTTTGTCTATTTAATGGCATTGTGTGAAGTCTTGAGCCACGTCACTGATTTAGTTCAGCAATTGTTTGATGAGAACAGAACACAAAAGAAATCCTGCATCTGCATCCTTTCTAACCTCCATGTCCCTGTTTCTATTGCCAAGACTGCCGGGAACAAACTGCCTTCTTCCATACGTAGACGCGCAACCCATCGACACAAAACACACACACACACACACACACACACACACACACACACGCGCGCACAAATACAGGACCGCCACAGACCGCCACTAGCATCATGCAGCATCAAAGGGCTCGACTGGAGCAGCCACCATCATGAACAACAGTTCAAAGCCGTGGCTGGGTCTCTAATGGGTGGTGCCCCCCAACACACCCCCATCCTTCCCCACCCCTCCCCCATTCAGACTGGATGCCTCCTCTATCACACTCACCCACTCAGCACATATTACATTATACTCGACCCAGGTTAACCTACAGCCCCGCTAAATGCTAAATTCTGAATGCTCGCAGATTGACTTTATATATATATATCAGTGTGATGTCAATACGACCTTGGAGAGACAAGAAGATCAGAGCACAAGGAAGAATCGCCCAATGAGACCGAATCTAAATCGTGGAAGGTGGAAGGAATCGTGAAGCTTTCTGTGTCTGAGTTTGTGTCTGTGCGCGTTGTGGTGGGGTGGAGATGTGGGGTGGAGCCTGTTCAGATGTCAGCCTGGCACAGACACTCAGGGCAGGATGGCCTTTGATCCAGCCAGCCTGTGTCGCTTCACTTGATGGGAAATCACAGTCCTATTTCCCTTTGCTTGCAAAAATCTATCCCCCTCTGAACCATTCCGCGCACACCCCCAACACACACACACACACACACACACACACACACACACACACACACACGCTGCACAAGCCGTGCTCCCCCCCCACTCCGCCAATCACAAGCTGTTTGAAGTGTTGGGGGCTGGAGGAGTGTGGATGGCAGATAACATGAAGTAGAGCCCTCTTATTCACCCCCATACTGTACACACACACACACACACACACACACACACACACAATAATCCCCACATGAGCAGGCCTCTGTTTCATTAGCATCTTACTGGCGCTATATATTCTGCTAATGTGGCTAGTTGCAAGTGACCAGGTTACGACTGAAGATTTTTGAACATCAAATACATCTGCAAACCTTTTTTATTGTTATTGTGGTTTGTTAATGGCACGCAACTATCGCAGGGTGAGACAATAGAGGAAAGCCTGACTGAGGTTTTTTGCAACAGTGCAGGAAAAACAGGAACAGAAAATTGATGGATGCATAATGTGTAATATTAATAACTTCTTCTTCCCTTAGACCTCTTTGCAAAAACATGTTATTATGTCTAGTAATATTTATATATTAATAGGAAGATAACATTCTTTTGCGATTAGTTGTGATATCACTTTTCACACTATTTACTCCCTGGTTTTGCGAAACACACTCTGGAACTGCGTCATTATGGCGATTGACTGAGCTTTTATTAATTACATTATGTTATATCATTTCATTCTTCACTAGCTATATTCTTGACGTTATAGTCGATGTAGTCACACTTTATTGTTAATTACATACACAGCACATCACGACATTGACATTTTGGTCAATGGTAAATGACCATATATAGTGCTTTGCAAAGCGCGGTACCCTCTCATTCACCCATTCACTCACACACTCATACACCAATGGATGGCTGCTGCCATGCAAGGCGCTGCTAGCCCCATTAGGACCAATTCAGGGTTCAGTGGCTGTGTCTCAATTCAGGGTCAGCACCCTTCCAAACGAGCGTCCTCAGTCTGAAGGAAGCGTCCTTCGAGGACACGGCCTAGAAGGATGGACCAAACCCCGCCTCCCCGTAACCACACGGGACGGTCTAGCCTTTGGCGTATTTCCTCGTTGCGTCACCGCCGTTCCCTCCTGCTGGCCATCCCCGGAAGTGACATTTTTATAGCATCAAGCTAACCATTTGTTCGCAATCTAACGATGTCGTTCAATATTCAAATAAGTAAAAACCCTATGTTAAAACTGCATATTTTATGTGAAATTTCAATACTTAAAAATTTTATAAGAAGTGTCTTTGCCAGTACGTGCCGCTAATTTCAGCTGACTTCCCAGGATCTCACGATCCTTTGCAGCAGCACGCAGAGCATCATGGGATACATAAGTACGCGAAGGATAGTCGCGGTGCAGCTCGGCTAAAACGAGGGCGCATTCCGAGCGTCCTCAGGACTTTTGGGAATTGGGACAAGCCTTTGGCGTAGTGCTATGATGCAACTTCCTTTCAAATGCGTACTCCAAGGATGCAGACCCTGGATTGAGACACAGCTAGTGTCTTGCCCAAGGACACTCCAAACATGGACAGTTGAAGCCGGGATATGAACTGCCAACCCTTCGATCATCAATTCGCGGGCCGCTCTACCAACTGAGCCACAGCCGCCCAAATTGTGCGTCGTCGAATACACTTTGCCTTTAACACAAACCATCATAGCACTGGCCAGCCGTGAGAAGCATCTGCAACCAAGCATAGCGTTCTGCTGCTGTTTCGCAACTGGGTCCTGTCTCGTCTGCGGCCGCATGACATGCACACAACGTACATAAAACACCCCCCTTAACGCACAAATAAACACACGCTCACACATTCACACTCAAACAGCAACACAGAACATAATTCTCACAGCACACAACAACACATTTCGCCTATGATTCCTCGCGGCGGCTCTGGGGGCAAATAAATATGAACAGTTCACCGGCTGTGCCCTAAATGCACCGTTTCACACCACCATCACGTGCCCGCTAGTGCGTCATCACCTTCGGCTTTTCAAAGAAACTTCTGACACCCAACCGCCGCAACATTTTTCTTCTGAGTGAAGCCACCAAGATCACACGTCAGGAGAGACAAAAGCCAATTAGTATTGTAAAGGTCAGCTGGACTGCGATCTCTTCTGTTCTGCGTTTATGTGACGTTAATGGGGTTCGTGAACGTTGTCCAGTGAAGGCAGCACACCTGTGATTGACTAAGGTCAGGTGTGGGTGTGTGAGAGTGCCGAAGTGAGCGAGAGTGCGCTGAGACCATGAATGTTTCAGGCTGAGACACGCAAAGATGTGTCTGACACCCCCGCACCGTGTGCCCAAGGGGACGTTGCAATATGATCATTGCCACCAAATGGTCAGAGGTGTCAATTGCAACCTGTCAAAATGACCGACAGCTTTCAGATTATTCTGTCACCATTAAAAAAAAGCAAACAAAAAAAAACGTCAATGACGGAAAATATATCCGGTTCACGCCACCTCGGCAGATTAGCTTAGCAACATTAGCCTGTGATGCGCTCGAGCGCTATGGGGACCTGAAAGAGCCTGGTGGCATCTCTACTTTCGTTACGCAGGATGACTATAAGCGTCACAGTTGGCAGAATTGAGTTAAAATGACTGTGATAGGAACACTAAAGGAGAAAGACATGCGACAAAGCGCAAATCGATGGAAAGCCACCTTCCCAAGTTCAAAATCCCCCTGGAAAAATGTTTTTAATCCTTCAATCGTAGCGTTTTCATTATAACAAAGATGACACAAAACTTCTGGTCATGATTTTTGAAAGTGAGCTGGGTTTTTTGTCCTGCTGTTTCAACTGCTTGATTATTACAGGAATGCTTTACATGAGCTTTTAGTTGCGTGTCTGAGCTTCCTGTGGGTGTGCAACAAAAGCCGCTAAGCCTGGCACCAGGGGTTTCAGGGAAGAAGTTACTCTGAGATTATCCATGTTCTTTTTTTTTTTTCTTGAGGTAGCCTAAATTATGAAAAAATAACTTGCGACCTAAACAGTTTCACAACTTTGATGGTTCGCCTGTCTGTGAGTGTCAACTGTTAAGAAAGGGGGGGGGTGAAAATACACAAATCACTTCACACACCTTAATTCCAACAGGCTGAAGCCAGCAGTACTCTTACTAAGGACACTCTACACCAGCCAACAGACCGGTTTAAAGTCAGACAATATTTTCAGGGACCATCGTTGAAGGTTTATAAAGCAGATTAATACAACAAAAGAACATGATAGGACCGGCATTAAAACGGTGGTATTTTCTAAATATAATAATAATTAAAAAAAAAAAATGAATCCACTGTGTAGCTACTCGTTTGCAACTCTATTAGCAGCGTCCTCGTAACACCACAACAACTAACCTAACACGAATAACATTTGTTTCCAAATCGTCCAAAGGCTGCTGGTCTTTCAAGGCAGGTGTTTGGTCTCCAGGTGGAGGAGAAGCAGTTTCGAAGGCTGCATAGCCTCATTATAGAGCCAGTGGCTTTTCACTCATTTTGCTAGCTAGCTTGCTAGCTCATGGGTTTAACTTCAGCGGTAACGTATCACATGACCGAGACGATCGAGGTGAGCCATTAAACGGATGCAATGGAGAGAATCCAGTCATTTTTCAAAATAAAACATTGTTCAGACTCATATAAGCAATAAAAACGGCCCGGAGGTTGGGGACCGCTGCTCTCCATGACTCCGCAACTGCAGAGACGTCGACCCAGAATGTTGGAAATATAATTAGGAGAGACGGTATCGCTGATGAGGAACTTGAACTTCCATGTTGCAGTGCCGTTATGCACAAATTATATGGGCACACTCGTGAAACACAAGTCTCTAATAAAAAAAAAAAAGAAGCCTCTGCCAGAGGTCAGCAGGCCACTGTGGGAAATAAAAACAGAAGAGCATTTAAAGAGGTTACCAGGCTCTCACACTCTCTTGAGTTCTGTGTGTCTACTACCAGAAAGCTCAAAGAGCGTGACCATAACCACCGTGCTCACATGATTCAAGCACCAGCGGCAAATGCACCAGTGTGAGAAACGGTGAGACAGACAGAGGGAGGGACTGTGTGAAAAAAAGGGAAAAGGGGGGATTGTATACTATTACATCACCACTTCCTGTGTCACCAAAGAAACGCAGCATGGCATGCATGATTGCCTCTTACATGCAAACCACACTCGCTTGCTCTCTCTCTCTCGCTCTCTCTCTCACACAGACACACACACACACACACACACACACACACACAGCGTCCAGTGCTCTTTCGCCTTTCAGTTTAAAAACATCTTTCAAGACTAAAAGTCAGTATCTAAGTGCACTTTCTGTGGATCTGTGGTTGTCTTCCATTATCTTTCATCGATTTAACACCGTGTTGTGTTGTGCTTTTGCTGGCTGTATGAAGGGCTGTTTGAAAAGGAGTGAGCAGATAATTGAAGGAGAACATTGAAAAGATGGAAGCTAGTTCTGTGCATCTAATTTCTCAATGAGCAATGTGACTTTGGATCCAACCACATGGTGTCTACACCGGGGCTGGACAAACTTTTTGACTGGTGGGCCACAATGGGTTCCAAAATTTGACCGAGGAGCAGGAGCAGATGGATGGAGTGTTTTGGTGACCCACCTCATAGGAAGGAAAACATATATCATGGGAAATGTAGAAAACGTGCTTTGATATCAACTGAAAATAAACAAAAGCAAATTTACAATAAAATGTTGTCTTTGAAGCCCCACAATGTTTCACTCTTTATTGAAATTACTCTTAAAAAACGGAAGAAATTGATGAAATACAGCTATTGGTTTGCCCATGCCTGGTCTAGAAGCACGGCCTCCTCAATCCAGGCAGTGTGCCAAACCAATCTATACCGTCTTCCTCTTCCTTCCTTGCTTTTTGTAACTACTTGACTGAGACACTTGATTGTACTCAAGACTTTAGGATATCTCCTTTAATTTCTCTTCTCTTTAATGTGTTTTAAATATCTACTTCTTATGAGGAATTTTGTCTACTGTTAACAAATAAAAACAGTACACTGTTGGCTGAATCCAATAACACGACTCAAACAAAGTCTCAAAATAAAGCAGTCTTTAATGACAAAAAGTGAAACACCAAATTGCTCTAATGAGAAAAAAAAAACACTATCAAATAGGTACAAAAACTAAAAAATCACTCCAAAGAGGAAACGGAACTGAAATGCGTGTTTTGTGAGTAGGTATCAAAATGTACGCGAGCACAGGACAAGAACTTAACAGAACCACTGCCAGTCTAAATCAATAAAGTAAAACAAATTTGTAATAATTGAAACGGAGCAGGACGCTTTTCCTCCACACCAGCTGCTGGGACTTGGCCAGGCCTCACACTTTCTGTTTACACGGAGATTTTTACAGTGCTATACCCTACATTTACTCCTCGCTTCAAACTCAATGGAGTCCAACCGCTTTAAACAGCGTTGCCAACAATTGGCCCATGTCTTTTCTATCAATGTTGTGGCATTTTTACTTCTCATTCCCCGGCACCATTTTCCCCAGTTTAACCCTCAGTCCACTGAGCCCCTGACTCTGATCTGCTGTCAACAGTCCCATGGCCTAGTTCTCAAAGAACCACCAGTCCGCCCAGTCCCTCTCCAGTGCTGTTGAGAGCGGCACTCCACCACTCACTGCAGTATGAGAAGCTTACTGTCTCCTCGCTGCCTTTTGTTCCCTTTGTTCTGCCACAGCAAGACAGAAAAACAGAGGAAATCCAGCAAGAGAGACAGACAGACAGAGAGAGAGTGGCGAGGGAAGAGGAGGAGGCAGACAGGGAGGGATGTAAGGATTAGTGATTTTAGTTTGTTTTTTTTTAAGGGGGAGGTGTAATCGAGCCAATTCACATAATAGGAGAAAAACTAGATCCAAACTAAAACGGGCTATCATAGTGCTCCCAATGAATACTTGACAGGTTGTCGGTTGTTTTGTTTTTTTTGGATGATCGAACTTAATTTCTATCCAGACTGGGGATATAGATGTGTAAGACACAAAGAAAAAGAAAATGCCACATCAAAGGTTGAGCACAGAGCGACCCATAATTCATGTTTTTGCTAAATGCGTACGCTTTGCATATGGATCTGGTGTTTGAATTAACTGATGATGTAGTTTGAAGGAAAAAGGTCCATGGAGCCAATTACACCGTGTGTCTTGGGGGTGGGGGTGGGGGTATTGAAGCGATCATTGAGGAGTGCCAATCAGTGTTGTGAATGCAGGAGGATCTGGGGATTAACCCACACACACACACACACACACACACACACACACACACACACACACATATACTGTACACATATATATATATATATATATATATATTTATATATATACATATATATGTGTATATATATATACACATATATATATATACATATATATATGTGTATATATATATATATATATATATATATATATATATATATATACATATATATATATATATACATATATATACATACACATATTGGCAGCCTGTTTACATATTATATATGATATGAATAAGAGGTGTTCTGTACTGATCCAGATTCAATTCTTATATAGGATTTTAGAAACACAAAGAGAGTGATTTACTATGTGAAGAAAATGTGTTCAGTTTGACTGCATTGAATTGAATAAAGCTAAAACATAAATAAGGCCATTTTAGTGGGTTTTTCTTGGTCTATTCACTCTTATCATCGCAAAATCCTTTATTTTCACTCATTAACAAAGAGACATGTTTGATACTAACATTTGTTGGATTATTCCTGTTGTTAACAACCTTGCCAGAAAGATAGAAATGTTGCATTGCTTGTAGTCGCAGAAGAAACCTCAACTGCAGTGTTTCGAAGAACACCATATCATGTACTTTGCTGGATACTTTTTATGGTTTTTCACCGTGCAGATAAAAAAATGAAATGGATGCTGGTATATCGACCGACACCTTAAATTCAGAGGGAAAGATAAGCATGCAGATGATGAGACAGCGGTGCATAATTGATAAAGAGCAGCAGCTAATTTCCGGTCCGAACACAGTGACGAGGCAAAAGAGGAAACCGCCCGTAGGGTTGTCGTGCTTTCTGTGCTGATCAGAGACGCCCTATCAATAAAATATATTCCCCAAAGAATGTCTCCACCGTGTTCTCATTGAAACCATACACCTCAGGTGCAGCTTTACTTTAAAAAGATAGATTTCAAAATAGGGAAGAAGTCAGTGTTCCTGTAAGATGAACAAAACAGTTGCGATAGTTATCACTGCATCGCAGATTTAAATATAAATGATCTATGTAAATTTAAAAAAAAAACTTAGTTTTAACTCCCAGTTAGAATATAGTCAATTTGCACTAGATGAAACTCTCACCCAAAGCAGCTGACACCACGCTGATTAATGGCAAGCCTCCGCCGAGACTGTCTACTCTCGCATCGGGTAGAGCTTATACAATCATCCATCTATCACTCAGACTCTGAATGTCACTTAGCTGTTTCTTTGCTTCGCTCTCCTGGCCTAAGAAAATCATTATCTGCAATGCAGCAAATGGTGGGGAAAAGGACTGATGATGCACACAGATGGTGTGAGAGAGAAGCATACGATCAGCATTTGAAAACACGTGAACAAAAGAGAAAACTTGCAGTGATGATTTTATATATTATACATACTGTGTGTATATATATACATGTATATATATATACATATATATATATATATATATATATATATATATATATATATATATATATATATATATACATATATACATATATATATTTATATTTATATCATTTTATCAATTATATATATATATATACATATATATACATATACATATATACAAATATATCTGAAGGCTTGCATGATTACTGATTTCTAATACTACGGCTCCAAATTTAGTGTTGAGTTTTACTTGAGAAATTGTTCAATTGGTCAAATATATAGTGAGTGACCCTGTGGAGGTCCCAAGGGGACAGCAATGAGAAGGTTAGCTGTTGTGATAGACTTGTCCGACAGAGAGGTAGTGACTGGAGCGTGGGACTGAACCCAACAACACAGCTCAAACAAAGTCTACAATTAAAGCAGTCTTTAATGACAAAATGCTCCACACCAAATTGCTCTGATGAGAAAAAAATACCATCAAAAAGGTACAAACCTTAAAATCATCAGGAAACGGAACATGAAATGCACAAAGTATCAACTGAACTAAGGCTGTAAGAATGATGGCAAGACATCTTAAACAGTCAGTGGTTGGGGTTTTATCAGCAGGGGACTTTTGACAAAGACAACAACAATATGGGCAATGAAGCAAATAGTTTTGCACAATTCTTTCGACTTTGATCGGTAAATGCAAACCCCTAAGGGGACTGCAAATGTAACTGATTTCAGTGCAAAGACAAATGAGCTCTTCCCAATGCTGCAGCCTGATACCTTATTCATTCAAGTCCCACCTCAAACACAGTAGAGATGAAACTAAAACAATAAATTTGTTTTTTTTCCAATTATGGAATAAAACATGAAGAGGACTTCTTGGCTCCTTGTCTTGGTTCTTTCTGAACTGACCGGGGGAATTATTGATTTGTCCCACTGACTGTTGTTTACCGTCTTTGGCCTGTTCATAATGATCAGTGTGTGTTTTGTTTTGTTTTTTTTCTGTTTTTTACAGTGAACAGCTGAGTGTGATGAGAAGGCTCTGACAGGGCTGACAAAGGGCTCAGTCACAGAGGCCGTCCTGGCTGGCTCTCTGTAGCCTCCAACCAGTCAGTCAGTCCACTTGCCCATTCATCCTGACCAGCATATCTAATGAGCCCCGGGGCTCTAATGACCGCCAAGATTTTAATGAGTGCTAACTACTCGTATACGTGTTCTTGAGTTTAGCCGCCGCCACAAAATAAACCCAAGCGCCTTCATGTGATAAGACCGCAAGCACAGAAAACCATCCATGTGATGGGGAGCCATTGCTCATCTGAGTCCATACATCTGTGCTCACGGATAAACCTGATAAACAGAGAATACGTTTGTTTTGTTTGTTGTTTTTTTTCCCGGACTGTCTGGGGAAAAGCCAAAGGAAATACTCAAAATATTTATACTGATTCAGGAACAACTACGTTCCAAAAATATTTTTAAGTTGCATGTTTCTTCCTTGGTAAATGTCCTAGATTTGAAGTGGTCCACATCTTCAAGTTCCACAGCACTACAGTTTCAACAAATCTGTTCCAATGTGAAAAATATACATTTTTGAAGGTGTTTTGTGTTCTCACTAGAAGTGGTCCAGGAACAAATACAATGCTATAGAGCTCAGAGCTTTCCCCTGTGTTCACTGTGAATGGTTGATCAATCAGAGTCAAAATTGATGTGAAGTTAACAGTGATGCTTTGTTGCCACGGTCATCAAATTAGATCAGCTTGTTTCAGCACAGTGAAAAAATCCAGGCAATTTGGAAATGCATAAGTTGTCATTTCCGTACTTGTTACAGTAGTTAGTTTGTTAGTTGGCAAGCCAGAAACACAAAAATCATGAAAGTGCGAGAAAAAAAAAAAACATTATTCAAAATAGGACCAATATAAATGTGGACCTACTACATGTGGTCACATTAAAACTAGTGCAGTTGACTTTAAATGATGCGTGATGCAAATAAAATAAAAAGAATTGAGTTGAAGATCCACAGCAACTTTTTGGAAGTTTGCCATCGCAGATTGAGTTTAAATAAGCTCACAGGATGAAACAGCGTGAGGACTCACTGATTCCAAATCCACCCTGCATTTACAGCACACACGCCGTTTGAAGTTTGACTTGTTGCGTTACAATGATTGGACGAGAAGAGTATTCCGATGTCAAATGACTGTCATTGAAAAATGGGAGTCAAAGTCAAAGAGAGAAGATAGAAGACACTGACAGGGGGCGACTGTTTCGCTCTATTCAAACAACAGACAGTGGTGGGAAGTTCCGTCGGCAAGCACACAACAACCACACAACAGGCCGGACTAATGAAGCCTCCACAGAGAATCGTCAGTTCCACGGTATTGACTGGAGTCATAGGACACAATTGTCACATGCATTTGAAGGGCTGCTTGTTTACTTGCCTGCGTACTCTCTGAGACAACTCTTTGTTTTCCCAGCAATAAGCTTTCAGATGGTGACGGTGACTTAACTACTCTACATAGCACAGGACCTTGCACCTTTCGTGCAGCTGCAAAAAAAAAAAAAAAATCAGCAACAGCAACTTGAAATTGGTGTACAGAATGAACGCTTTGGTGGGCCGCCTGTTGCAGCAACTTCTTTTTGTACTTTTGTACTTTTCTTCTGTATTTTGACCTGAATTGAATGTTTATTTTAATTACTGTAATTATTGTATGTATTTTGTATTGTTTTTAGTGCTGCCACATTGTAGTTTCCCAATACAGTACATCTATCCTATTCTATTTTATTCTATAACCCTCATTTCAGTTGCAATGTTAGTTCCAAATTGCTCTAGTTAACGAAGTCATATACTGTACAAACAGGGAAATCTGTTGACCTGCTACAAAACAGTCAAACAATATGCAGTTATAACTTGACACGTTAATTAACCAAGTTGCAAAAAGAAAAAAAAAATTGCTGCTATCATGAGAGCCATACACTCTATTCAAATAGCAAAGAAATAACAACCAACTCATTCAAATTCACATTTAATCTTTATCCCAACAACAGCCAATATTTTTAAAGAAAAAAAACAAAACATTTGAATAAATTTCTCCTCCTCGTTCAATCACCAGTTAAGCTGGTTATTTGTTGAATTAACGTTCTCATGCAGAAATCTTTCCCACGTAAGTAGTTTGACACCAGTCTACCAACCCAACTCATGAGGTTTTATCAAGCGGAATCATTTATTAAATCTACCTGCCTTCAAACTCTGCAAATGTTGCTCTTCTCCGGGCAGCCAATTAAAAACCACAGACAAGATAGCAGTTTAATTTGGCCAGCTGATGGATTTTATTTAGCGATTACAGCGCTGAAAGCTATTTCACAACCCAAAGTCAAGAGGCCTGACCTGGCCCCCCCTCTTGGCGACAAGACACCGTTCAAGGAATCACTGGTCCTCGAAGGCAGCTGACCATACACATGACCTCAGCATTTCATCATATTGCTTTGTGTGTTTGTGCATGGATGTGTAATTCGCTGGAAGGCTGCAAGACGTCGCCTCCGAAGGGTACACATTGGCAGACAGCTAGATTATGTGCGGACACACTTAATTAGCTATGGGAGCATCTACAGACAGATCATGTAGGACTTTCCCATACATGTGCCAGCCTGGCTCTGCTTGATTGGACTTGGTTTGGGGTGAAAAACGGTCACCCCTTCAGAACACAGTATGTTATCGGTCTTTTCTTTTTCTTTTTCTTTGCTTGAAAAAACAGGAATGTTCCGTGTGCAACATGACATTAAGTAGCACAAGGTAAAAGTTCAGTTTCTCATTCATGAATTGCTAGTGGAGATTTTACTGACGCACATGCGATCTATGAAAACCACAAGAGTGCCCCGCTGTTTTGCCATTTGGAGACAATTGAAAAGGGGAAGTGAAAATTCTGATCGCTATTCACAGTTACACAAGGACTCGCACAAACTGAAGAAAAAAAAAAAGATCGAACACACCAATAGGACACACAAGGAGTTACTGGTTGTTTTGGGTGAAGAATTTGCTCAGCTAAAAAAAAAAAAAAAAGAGGAAGGGTGAATCTGGCGAGGGCAAGCAGGAGGAAGACCAAGATGTTGGGGAGAGGGGAAGAGAAAGTGCTTCATAAACAGTGCAAAGTAAAACTGCTTACACTGACATGTCTTTTCTTTTTTCTTTTTTTCTTTTTTTTTTTAGCTTGGCCCAGTCTTGTGAATGCTGACCATACTAGAGCTTAAAATTATACCATTTCAGGTCAATGAATTGGGACGAAAATGACACGGGGTGACACATTGGCTTCAGTGGATGTTGCATTAGGGCTAAGTGTCCCTTTCATCACATCTTGAGGCCAAAATGGTCTTAATATTGGAACGCAGTTGGCAGTCCCCTCATAGTCTGGTCTATTTTTAGAGTTTAAGACAGTGTGTGTGTGTGTGTGTGTGTGTGTGTGTGTGTGTGTGTGTGTGTGTGTGTGTGTGGATAAGCGCTGAGAAATTCATCATATTGTTGCACGAGAGGAAGCTGCACAAAGTCTAAGAAAATGTGTGTAAAAGCTGCACAATACATTTTTGAAAGAAGTTGTAAAACAACAAACCGACAACCTCCCAGTCTCAGGACGGACACTCCACCACTGAGCTGGTTATGGTTTAGATGACATCAAGCAGCATAAATGCTGAGTCATCTGTGCCAAAGTTGATTTCACAGATGAGGGTTTTGATGACGGCGAATGCACTGGTTAACGTCTCCAAATGGTTGCAGTTGATCCATCGGTCGGTTCCACACTATGCTGTGACTTCATGAAGACCTGTAAAGGTCATGAAGCCAGTTGATACAATGTGTCTGGTGCTGTTCCAGTGGTGCTGCATTGCACTGTGTTAAATACTCCCATTGCTAAGCAGTTGACACATACATCATGCCACCCTCCTCCCCCAAATCAACAATAAGTTCTCCTTTTTTGGCCACCGCCAATAATGGACTCCATCTAACCAAATCCTTCACATCCTCTTCGCTCCCTCTCGCCAACTAACTTGGTGTCCTCTTTCACTACATCCATGAATCTTCTCTCTGGTCTTCATCCTGCCTGTCAGTTCCAACCTCAGAATCATTCTGTTCACTGTCCCTCCTCTGTCCACATTCAAACCTACTAAAATTCTTTCCTCTATGGCTCAACCTCCAACACATCTTCCATGTTGTGTCCTTCTGAAGCTGTTATTCCTGATCCTATACACTCTGTGTGACCGATCACATTTTTTTTTTTTTTCAACAAATCGTTAATCAACGCTGCTTAACATACATGTACCGTATTTTCCGCACTATAAGGCGCACTTAAAAGTCTTGATTTTTTTCAAAAAACCGACAGTGCGCCTTATAATCCGGAGCGCCTTGTATATGGATTGATTCTGGTTGTGCTTGCTGACGTCGAAGCGATTTTGAGAGGTACACGGCGCTCTGTCAAAGTGTTTTACCGTAGTACGACTTAGGTAAATTACAAAGCCGCACCGCTCGCAGCATTACGGCTATCGCGGAGTAATACATAAGCATCTTATACACTAAGATGAAGATGAAGATCGCGTAGATGAAGTGAGACAGTGTTCAGGAGTCCGGCGGTGCTGTAGAATCAAGCACTGATGGAGCGTAATCGAACACCTTCCGAACCGTGGTAGAGAACCTCCGGCGGATTTCAACTCGCGTTGGTAACATATTTGTAGCGGTATCATTCTGTTTTTTATTTGTTACAAACAAGTTTTAGAGTTACTGTGAACGCAGTTAATAAAGTCTGACGGACTTATCTCTGATTCTTTTGTTTCGCTTAATGCGCCTTATAATTCGGTGCGCCTTATATATTACATAAGTTAGAAAATAGACCATTTATTGACTGTGCGCCTTATAATCCAGTGCGCTCTGTAGTGCGGAAAATACGGTAAATTAATAAAACTGTTTATATATTAAACCCTTTTGGGTAACTAATCATAGTGTACAACAAGTAATCTCTAAATTCAGTAATTTATTCAATGTCGTCACCTGCAAAAGTGAAAGGGAAGAGACATGTAAGCTAAGGGAACAAAGTCTGATGATTGTCATAGGCTCCAGAGCCATGGTGATTTATTTGAATAGATGTTGTTAGACACAGAAGCTGCACTCTTCAAGGTAAAATGTGAGGTTCATAACACTGTGATATGATTATGCCATATTTTGACCTTTACCTAATCCAGCAGAAACGACAAAACATCAGCTTTTAGGAGCGCCACATGGCCTGAGGCCCCATCAATTTGCCATCACACAAATGAATTCAGATTAGACGCGTCGAGTTGATGATGACAATGTCACCTTTCAACAGGAAAAGCCAAGCATGACAACCCTGTGGAAGCTCAGCCAACAGAACAATATTCAGGATGCGAGCAGTGCGAGACCGCGGTCGGGGACGCAGACATGTTAAAGGACGGCGGGCTGAGCCATCTGATGGGGTTTCTCATTCAAGCAGGGTAGGTCAGTGAGGTGGATGCTGATACAACCGCTGCAGATGCTAAGCTGCAGCAGCACTGACAGACAGACAGACAGACAGACAGAGAATGAGGGAGACTGGTTCAGACAGACAGACAGACAGACAGACAGGGGGTCTGACGGCTGCGCAGCTTCTCACGCCCTCACACTTTCCTGCCTGATCAGCCTGACAGAAAATCAATGACGCTGCACTCTCATGGAGACGCGAGCAGAAAAGGACGGTCCTCACACCGCGTTTTACTTTTGCATACACCTCGCATAACCCGATAAAAAAAAATCACGATTGTCACGGACGACGACGATGATGATGATGATGATGATGATGACGACGACGGTGATGCGTCTCAGCCAATCACCCGCTCATGTCCTCATACGAAGGCTAGGCAACACAACCCCCTCCCGACACTTTACACCCCCCACCCCCCTCCACCCTCCACCCTCCAGCTCCCAAATAATAAAATAAATAAATAAATAAAACGCACCAAATTTAATAATTTTGCGGATTTAAGGAGAAAAACGGGGTGGAAATGCGCCGTGGCAAGGTTCAGTGAAACGCGCGCGCGTGTGTGTGTGTGTGTGTGTGTGTGTGTGTGCGTGTGTGTGTGTGTGTGTGCGTGTGTGTGTGTGTGCGTGTGTTGTGGTTTGTCTTGTTGCAGGGCAGGACAGCATGTCCGGTAGCGGATACATCATCACCGCTAACACATCTCACACACATTCACAGAACAGGTGTGTGTGTGCGTGTGTGTGTGTGTGTGTGTGTGTGTGTGTGTGTGTGTGTCTGTGTGTGTGTGTGTGTCAGAAAGAGAGAGAGCGTTTTTTCCACATGTATGCACCACAAACATCGGCTCTGTCATTTGGGCCGCTCGGTCATTCCTGCTCATCCGCGGCAGCGTTTTTTTTTTTTTTTTTTTTACCGTCGAAACCCCAAAACAAAACAAATTAAAACAAAAAAATTACAAACCACGAGCTGCCATTTACCTTCATGTCGTTGACAATCGCCTGGAACAGACCCCCGAGGGCCCCGCATTCCTTCTCCACGGTCTCCATATTAGCCAAATCCACCATTCACCGGAATTTGCAGTAGCGCGCACCGAATGCGCGCTAACCAACACCCGGCAAGGACGAGGGGGGAAAAAAGAACAATTAATTGAAGGGGCGGCGGGGTGCTGTAGTTAAAAAGCAAATCGTAATCCCACGATGGAAAAGAAAAAAAAAAAATCGCGTCCAGGCTCCCCTGCAAGCGGGAGGGAGGGAGGGAGGGAGGGAGGGAAGGAGGGATGCAGCCTGGAGCGACCGGACGACGGAGGAGCGATCGGCGGCGGCGGCGGCGGCTGCTGCTGCTGCTGCGGGTCTCCGACTGGCGAGCGAGCGCAGGAGGATGTTTGGAGAGAGGACTCTCTCTCTCTCTCTCTCTCTCTCTCTCTCTCTCTCTCCCTCTGACTCTCTCTCTCTCTCTCTCTCTCTCTCTCTCTCTCTCTCTCTCCCTCTGACTCTCTCTCTCTCTCTCTCTCTCTCTCTCTCTCTCACAGCCCGAAGCGCTCGCTGTAGCCTTATTACACGCGCGCGGGGGTCCCCCCCTTCTTGTCTTGTCTGTCTGCGTCCGTCCCGTGCGTTCACGCATGCATTTTGCGCGAAGGGTTGCAAGCAGCAGCAGCAGCAGCAGCAGCAGCAGGCTGTGATTTGATTGGTGCACAGCAGGCCCGGTGGGCTCAGCGGTGCGGGGAGAGCCTGTAATGCGATCCACGCAACTGCCAGGGAGTCGAGAGAGAGAGAGAGGGGTGTATGTGGGAGAGAGAGAAGCTGGACAGCGTGTCACATGTCCACATGCACCGACTTAAACATGCGTTTAAACATACCGCGGTGCTGGTGGCTGGGGGGGGATGAACGTCACAGAGGGTGAAGGTGCCTGCCAAGGGAGTGTGAGCACCTACAAGAAGAATGTGTTCCAATGACCCATATTCATCACTACATCACGACTCTTCATGATAACCGCTGTTTGCTTGTTTGCTTGTTAGAAGAATAGAAGAATATTCTATTATTCTATTAACTAAAAGACTAAAATAAGTAAAGCAAGTTGGAGGGGGTCAACATTTAAGTAAGGATTAAACCTTTGTGACTCCAATATTCTCATACATTGCTTGTTTGTTTTTTTTCATTGGATGACATTTGTGTGGACCAATCACAGCAATTTTTAGGCTGACTCAAACCTTCTTGAGCTATAATGTTCATGTCAAAGCTCACAGTGTTTTGTTTCTTAACATGCAGTTTGTTTATTTTTGTTTCAATTTATGGTTCCCCTCGAGGTGATTTCTTTTCGTCCAGACTGAAACAAGTGGAACACTTTCAGGCGTGTGTGGCTCGAACCTGAAATGTTTGTGCTTTTAATTTGAAGAATTGGTTGGTTTCTATGGTGTTGCTGTTCTAGCGTGGATCCATGACAGAGTTTCTGCTCGACACGATTTGGGACAGTCAGCGTGCAGAACACACTGTTCAATTAGTGTAATAGTAAGACGAGTCTGTCTGTCAACACCATAATGGGTTAAATGTCATGGGGAGTTTGGTTATGCAGATGGATCATAAAAAATGATGAAGATGAACTGCTGTTACGTGAATGACTCAGAAAATATTTCCACTGTGCTACAAACATAAGGTACTACCATTATTTTTTTTTATCATAGTAGGCACATTAATTGTTGTGTTTTTCTAATGTTTCAGTTGTGTGAGCAGGAATCCCGCAGATAGCGTGAAAAATAAAGTCAATGTTGTAGTGTTCATTGAAAACAGTTGGTTTACACATTCTAATAAATATGCAGTTTTAGCAACGCGAAACGTTTTTTTGTTACTTGATTTTCAAAGGATTATGTATGTTTATATATGTGTATTCTTAGTGTATTCATACTTTATTAATGATGGACCTTAAAGCGGGATTCATTAAGTATGAATACCCAGTCAATAAACAAACAATATATGTGCTTTCAAATGAAGTCACAAAACCTGCAAGTAACTGTCTGAATTACATTCTAGTGTGAATTGACACAGGAAAAATGATTTATAAATGATGAATGAAATATTTAATGGCACTTGGTGGCCATGGAGGTGTTATACTTTTGTTTCAGACTATCACACTACAAGAAGCTCAAATGAGTCAGTGGCAGAAGATTGTGGGGTCGTTACCCTGACGGTTATTTGAATGAACACTTGCGGATATTGTTGTGGTAGACTTAAATGCACGTTCTACATAAATACCTGTTCTTTTGCTGAATATGTTCAACTCACAAAGGGTTAACGTGCTGCACCAACATCCGCGTGATTCGACAGGATGTGCACGCTTGGCAAAGAATTAAAGCGAAGGCGGCGACAGAATCCACTTTTGACTCGCGTTATCTTCCACAAGGCATTTCCTCAAGTGATCACAGTCGTGAGTTAAAAAAAAAAAAAAGAAGAAGAAGAAATACTTCAAAAGAGCTGTGAGAACAATGCGGGTGTACGGACGTCACAGTAAAGTGAAGTGATCCACTGCAATTTGACAAGGTTCGACAGTATTCCTACACTGCGCCTTTGGTTATTGGGTACAGTGTCTCACAGAGCTACTGAAGGGGACGACAGGAGGCGTCACTCTGCCTTTTCCTACGTTACGATAAACACAAATATCACACAATCAGAATTCTACAAAATATCGGAAAGTACTGTGGTAACTGAAGCGAAGCACAACAGCAAATTACTAAACACAAACACCATTAACTTTTAACAGGAAGAGTACATGAGTCCATGCTGATTTGATTTTGACCCACATTTTTTGGGTGCAATAATTTCCTTTTGTTTGAAGCAAACACATTATTTAAACTAACAAGTCAAAATGTAAAAAAAAAACAAACAAACAAGCAAACGACTGGGATGGGGATGTGGGCGGTGCTATGCTCATGGTGTTGACATACATTTTTATGGTGGCCGACAAGGGCCAAACACAATACAATTGCCTAATGCGCCTTACTTGGCGAAGACAGCTGCATGTATGGAAACGAACACATAACACGATTAAATCAATGTTTTTATGTCTTTCTGCAGGTTTTTTTTTCAATTGGCACCACAATCCTCTTCTTGTACCTTGTTTAGACTTGTGTTTGTGTTTGTGATTTCACATCGTTTCCATTCCTGCAGCTGTTTTCGCCAACTACGGCGCATTAGGCAGTTGTATTGTGTTTGGCCCTTGTCGGCCACCGTACGTCTTTGATTCTTGATCGGAACCAAAGGTGACAGGTAATTTTCCAACCAAAGTCTGAAGAGGAGACAGTTTAGTCTGTGTAGCCAAAAACACTTGGTGGTACTTAAAAACTTACTCTAAACCACAGGTGTCAAACTTTGGCCCGCAGTGTAATTGTATTTGGCACGCAGGCAATACGAGATCACTACTAGAGCTGGCCTGCCGCTGTTCTTGCGCACATGTAACGCAAGTGTATTATAAATCCTAGAATGCTCTGCTCAATCAGGACATTCATTGAAGGATAATATGATGACTTAACTGGTTTATTGTTGTTATTTTATTTCATTCATTCATTCATTCATCTTCTATACCCGCTTATTCCCATTCAGGGTCCCAGGGGTCTGCTGGAGCCTCTCCCAGCTGTCTTAGGGCGAAGGCAGGGTGACACCCTGGACAAGTCGCCAGTTCATCGCAGGGCCTGTTGTTTTATTGTTAAGTGTATTATTAGCCCGTGGAAAAAGGTTACTGTTGAAATTTAAATCAGAAGACTGCAAATTAAAAAAAAAGACATATTTGCGTTTTTTCTTTATTTCGATGATTTTCTTTTCCTTTGAAATTTGACTATGCATGCATAGTCAAATCCCCCCCCCCCCAAATAAATGTCAGTGTTGGCCCGAGACTTTGTCTGAGTTTGATATTTTGGTCCCACTGTGTATTTGAGTTTGTCAGCCCTGGTCCTGGGGATTCACTGGCTCCCGTGAATCACATGCAAATGCAACAAAGCAACTCAAGCGTGATGGAGAGATTATGGAGAGATGGGGTGATGATGATGGAGAGATAACATATAGCCAGTCACCTTCACGCTGCATGGGACAGCATGGGACATTCAACTACTGACCCTGTAGTTGATGATACTCTTATTTCCTTTGGCATATTCATTTTTTGCAGAAGTCAAGAATAGACTTCCATTTCCTTAACAACATTGCAGACGGACACTCTTAGATTTTAAATTAGATCCTTGTGCCATGGTCCTGGGAGATTCCCAAATGCCTGATTTCATTCATATTTTTGCTCCATAAACTACACTTTCAGTGACGGGGGAGATATTTCCTCTTTGCGTCATCTCTTTCTCTGCTGGGTGAATCCCCACCCGCGCTTCCCAAAGTCTCCTTCCTCCTCGCTGGCTGCTGACTCAGTCCAAGTGCCTGTCAAGTGTCAGCACCAACAGGACACAATGTAGGCGGAGAAGAGGAGAGTATAGCCGGAACATTGACAAACGTGCAGCTACCCAGACGTAGCCAGGGCAGAGGGCCAATCAAGGAGGAGGGAGAGAGGACAGGCCAGTTTAGATGACACTGCACCTCCTCCACCCTCCTGCTCCTCCTCCACCTCTTCCTCAAACTCCTCCTCCTCATCCACCTCCTCCACCTCCTGCTACTCCTCCACCTCTTCCTCAAACTCCTCCTCCTCCTCATCCACCTCCTCCGTGTCCTCCACCTCCTCAACCTCCTGCTACTCCTCCTCCTTCTCAACCACCTCCTCCAGCTCCACCTCCTCTTCCCCCTCCTCCACCTCTTCCTCCAACTCCTCCTCCTCTTCCTCCAACTCCTCCTCCTCATTCACCACCTCCGTGTCCTCCACCTTCTCAACCACCTCCTCCAGCTCCACCTCCTCCTCCTCTTCCACCTCCTCTTCCTCCTTCCCCATCTCCTCCACCTGCCCCTCCTCCTACCCCCTTTCACCTCCTCTTCCCCCTTCTCCTCCTCCACCACCTCCTCCTCCACCTCCTGCTGCTGCTGCTGCTGCTGCTGTCTAACAGTACAGCCGGGCAGAATGTAGGTCTGCGCTCGCCTACAGCCATCAGCAACAATCAGTTCTGCCCCAGTTACTCACGCATCTCACGCAGTAAACACACAGACATACGTCACAACACAGAGAACCACACACACACATACACACACACACACACACACACAGAGACGCAGATACACTTACAATATGCCTGCAGAGACGCACATGGAGAGTCTCCAGTGAACTCTGGTGTGTGTGTGTGTGTGTGCGTGCGTGCGTGCGTGCGTGCGTGTGTGTGTGTGTGTGTGTGTGTGTGTGTGTGTGTGTGTGTCTTGTGACACGTCTGCACAGACGCATGCAAACATTTGAAAGAGGAGCTTGTCTGCAGACTGAGGAGGGATTCGGATGAAGCAGCAGGATAAACACTGGTGTGATTCCTCCTCTGATGATGCGCACTGAGGCCCAGTCAGGCTCAGCTGTGTGCTGGAGTTGGAATAAACACATATGTTTGATAACTCACATTGTCTGGTTTTTATTATTCATTTAATTTCTTTTGAGTGCACTCAACAGCTAATGTGCTTGATTTTAAGTAGCAACTCTGTATATATGTATATACATACATATATACATATAAATAAATGTGGCACTCGCACTAGTTTGAAAATAAAAAGGTACACAGAAAGAAAGACATGCCTGTGTTTTGTGTTGCTAGCGTCCTTTTACAACTTCTCGCATCCTTCAGGCTGTCAAAGCATGAAACTGTCATGTTTCCTGATCATCCTCACTACGACAGCAGTGCCAATATGTTCTGCTTCTTGAAAGCAACCCATGGTCTAAGCCTTAGGTGTCAAACTCTGGCCCGTGGGTCACATTTGGCCCACAGTGTAATTAGATTTTGCCCGTGGGCCAATACAAAATCAGTACTGGCCCACTGGTATTATATAGCACATGTACTGCTAGTTTGGCGCGTCAATCAGGACAGGACGTTCATTGAAAGATATTATTATGACTTCATTGGTTTATTGTTGTTATTTTATTGTTGAATGTATTATTAGCCTTTGTAAAAGGGTGAAATCAGAAGGCTGTAAATAAAACATTTTATTTATTTCGGTGAGTTTTTTTTTTTTTTATTCGAAATTTGATTTTTCATGTGTGTAATATGAAACCATTTATTGTATAGCATCAAGCTTTGCTTGTTCCATATTCAGTGTTGAAGTAAAACTCATCTGGGTCCAAAGGTTCACTGCTATACCGGGAGGAAGAATTTGTTCGATAAATCAATGTTTGTGTCCAAGTTTGACATTTTGACCACACTGTGTATTTTAGTTTGGTACTGGTACAAACCACATGCAGTAGCTGCAGGAGCTGGTGCTGGGATTGGAAAAGCCTTTACTAAACAGAGTGTTAGCAAAGAAGAGTCATCACGTCTATCACAGATACTGAAACAAGGGCCACTAGGTGAGTCAGGCCCCTCAGTAAAATCCACAGGATGTGTGGATAAGCCAGCACGGTTAATTAAAGTATGGTTAATTGCAATCAAAGACTTATTCATATGTCAGTGTGTAAATAACTGTTCATAAAATGTAAATATCTTGTTTTTCCTTTTTTTTTTTTTTTTAACTCTATTAATATTTTGTTTTATTTATTTATTTTTAATTAAGATAATTTTCCATCTTTTGGCACCATACCGTGCTGTAATTATGCAAATCCACAGCCCCCAATGTGGGATTAATAAAGGTGTTTTATTCTAATCTATTTACATATTCTTTGATTTAATGTAAATATTTTCCTTTTTATGTTAATGTTAAAAAAAAAAACAACAGCTTTATTTTCCATTGTGTTTATTATTATGGATTTTTTTTCCCTGGTTGCTTTTATTATTATTATTATTATTATTATTATTATTATTATTATTATTATTATTATTATTATTATTATTATTCATTCATTCATTCATCTTCTGTACCCGCTTATTCCTATTCAGGGTCACGGGGGTCTGCTGGAGCCTCTCCCAGCTGTCTTAGGGCGAAGGCAGGGTGACACCCTGGACAAGTCGCCAGTTCATCGCAGGGCCACATAGAAGCAAACAACCATTCACACTCACATGCACACCTACGGACAATTCAGAATGTTCAATTGACCTCACATGCATGTTTTTGGAGTGTGGGAGGAAGCCGGAGAACCCGGAGAGAACCCACGCAGACACAGGGAGAACCTGGAGAGAACCCACGCAGACACAGGGAGAACATGCAAACTCCACACAGAAAGGTCCCAGGTCCGGGCCCCGGAATCGAACCCACGACCTTCTTACTGTGAGGCGGCTGCGCTAACCACTGCGCCAAAACTTTATTTGTGCAGTGCTAAATCACAACCGAAGGCGTCTCAAAGCGCTCTATACAATCAGAGAGAAGCAACCGGGCCCCCGGAGCAAGCAAGATGCGACGGTGGCTGGGAAAAACTCCCCAGTGGGAAGAAACCTAGGGCAGAACCAGACTCCAGAGGGCCATCATCTGCCGATGAGTAGTTGGGGTGTATTATGTTATATTGACGACACCTTCTGTACCTGCTTTGACGGCAGAGAGATTGAGATTTTCACACGCAGTCTTTAAAGACTGTCATCGTGACAGTCCCCAATTTCACTTGCTTGCTCTGAGAAGATGGTTGAAGGCTCTGACATTGAATTAATTGATTTAACGCAATATAGTGTCAGGCACAGCAAGTGATAAAAAGAAAGACATCAACTTTGAGCAAACTTATAATGATGAGTGGTTTCAGTTCTAAAACAGACACATATTTCTATCTTCTTATGTTGGAAGAACCTCCTTTGTGAGCTTGAATAAGCAGGAGAGGGGAGGGGGACGGGGGGAGGACCAGCCAAGCAGGTGGGAGGGGGGGAGGAAGGGAGGGAGGGAGCACCCACAGATGAGAGGATCTGCTGCTCTCATCAATTTTTCAACTTTGTTTCCTGTAAATTATTAAAGCGTCATGTTTTGCTGTGTCTTCGATACAGCAGAGGATCATCACACACACACACAAGCGCACAAAATCTTCATATGAACAATAGAATACTGCTTGTGTAAGAGTGCAGTCATACACACAGACAATCCCATGAGAGGTGATGGTAAGATTTGTTGGACAACCTCACCTCCAACCCCCCCCCCCCACACACGCACACACGCACACACGTACACACACATGCACATACACACACACACGCATGCATATATACATGTATATATATATATATTCATTTATATATGTGTGTGTGTGTATGCATACATACATACATACGTACATTGTATATAAATGTATGTATGTATGTAAGTATACTTTTTTAACTTTGATTTATACCAGTGCATAAAAACAATAATTACTTTTGCGGACTCTATTAGAATAATTAAGAATTCGAAAACAATGCTAAATAGATTGTGAAAACGTGAACTTTAACCTCTTTTGCACAAACATCAAGTCCATAGTTAACCATCTGAGATGAGTTTTTTTAAGTGCAAAAAAAAAACAAAACTCTGTAAACAATGACAAGTATGTAAATATATACAGTAGGCACATTATAAGTATCTGTTCTAGAGCAGGACTGGATTTTTTTCCCCAATCAAACCTTAAATAATCTAGTAAACAACTCAGACGATGATAAAGGCTGGGTGCCAACAGGAATAGGAAAGAGAACAGTGCGTCTAGACCAGGGGTGGGCAAACTGTTTGACTGGTGGGCAACAATGGGTAATAATAAAAAAAAAAATAATAATAATAATAATAATAATAATAATAATAATAATAATAATAACATAATATAAATCGTACCTAAACCTGTTTTCATGGTTCATGATTTGCTGGAGAGAGACCAGTCATTTGAAATTACAGGAGTAAACTGTCGTGTGTGTGTGTGTGTGTGTGTGTGTGTGTGTGTGTGTGTGTGTGTGTACACACCGTTATTTTAAAAATGTTGACGTTTATCATGTGTACGGAGTGAAGTGAAGTACCTCGACTTTACCCGCAATAAAAGTTAATTTAGAGTCACGAACGAACACTGCCCCCTTGTGTGCAAGTAATGCCCGTGCACCTAAAAACGCAAGCGTTTGCGTCCTCCGTGACAGTGATCATACTCCATTCATTCATTCATTCATTCATTCATTCATTCAACATAAACTAAACTAAAGCCATTTAAACCCATTGGTTCTCAACCTGTGGAGTCTCAAGAGTTTATTTTCCCTATCATGAAGTTGCGACTCACATTTATTCAACAGCAACTCTAATTCGTTTCACAAAAATAGAAAATGAGTGCTACAATACAAAATACCTCCCTCCAGTCATAATAACAATGTTGACAAAATATAACATGTAATATTAAAACATAAAAATATTCTAAAATCCCCCTCTTTTTTCAAAAATAGGGGTGGGCCAATCAAAACCCACTTTTGGGTGGCAACCCACCAGTTGAGAAATTCTGCTTTAAAGCAGGGGTCACCGACTACTCCATGGGTCCTGAGCCGTATGAAGGGCTCCCAGTTTGCTAGATTCTCCTGAAATAACAAACTCTCTGCGTTATATAAGATTATGAATGATACTTATCTATGTGAAGACACTTATCAAGCTCACGAGTTCTCTCAATAATTATCAAATGACTTAACAAGGTTGGATAGAATTGAATTTTAGACGCAGCTCAACGAGCTGTGCAATTTATTTCAGCGGGCAACTCATGAGGTCCGCGGGCACCACGTTGGTGACCCCCTGCTTTAAAGCAAGCGTACGTCAATGCAGCCATTTCTTGCATGGCTTTTTTTTTTTTTTTTTTTTTTTTTTTTTTTTTACACTGCTGTAAGTGAAATAAGAAATGTCATATAAATATATATTGACAGCTAACATGAATAAAAAATATTGAACCAATTTCATCTAAATAAACTGGGTTTATGACTGAACGGTAGCATATTTTATCGTTGTGGAAAAAGAAAAAAAAAAGAAAACATCATAAGGAGGAGCAGGAGGAGCAGGAGGAGGAGGAGCAGGAGGAGGAGGAGAAGCTCTTTCATAATATCTGCTACCTGCTGCTCCCCCCGGAGGTGAACCGCTGACGATCCTCTGGCGGGCGGACGGGCGGGGACTCTGTCGGGCGCCAGTGGTTCCAGTCGGAGCCGTCCAACCAGAGCCCAGCTGACTTCCTGGGCCCACCTTTCCTTGAAGAACATTGGTTAAAATATTGAGTAAGGGGCGGGGTTTTGGAGGAGGGCGGAGTGTGTTTGTCACCACTGTAGGGTTTTGTTCCTCTGCAATGCCTACGACCGTCACCTGAACAGGGTGGAAACACGAGCCGCTCGCCGGTGCTCTCATCCACGGGTGAGTTAACCGGAGCATCACACACTGAACTACCGTCCGTTTGTTCGACCTCAGGACTTATAGAATATAAGAGGGTAGATGCAAACTGCAGTGATGTCAGGGGAGCTTCCGCTAAGTCGCTAAATTCAAACGGATACGTTTTCCCCCCCCTCTTTAAAAAAAAAAATGTGGTTCGCCGAATTCACCGTCTTAGGTGCGCTTGCACGTTTTACACGAGTACACGTTTGCTGCGATTTCCCCCCCACTTTTACAAGCATGTTTTTCCTCAGTCAAGGTTCGCTTGCAAAAAAAAGAAAAAAAAAGGCAGACGTTATGCAACAGTGTGCGTCTCTCTACCCTCCCTCCAACTCATCTCATCTAGACAGTGGGACAAGCTGTCGAGCGAAACGCGTTTCAGTGTGTTGTAAACCTGGCAACCCAGCCATCTTGTTTGTTGTCCAACTTTCATTAGTGTGTGTGTGTGTGTGTGTGTGTGTGTGTGTGACGTAATGTGCTCTGTGATGGAGAGCGAGAGAGAGAGAGAGAGAGAGAGAGAGAGAGAGAGAGAGAGAGAGAGAGAGAGAGAGAGAGAGAGAGAGAGATGTCATACTGTAAAGATGTCCGTGAATGCATCATCGGGTCAGTGGTCGTCTTCACCACCGAGGTAGAAGTAGAAGTTGCAGTTGTTCAGACTCGCACTATCAAACCGACCTCATTTCAAGGTCCTCTTATCACACTCATTGATTATCTGCTTCTCAAGGACACCTCTCTCAAGTCCTCCCTGCCAACAAACACTTCCAAACCTTAGTTATTTTTTTCTTTGATTGAGTTCAGTGAACGCCTCCGATCAAAATGATTAGACGTTGACCCGTGCTCACATGATTTTACAGCGTATGAACAGCGACAGTTCCATAAGGATACTTTGAGCAGGTTTTTAAGAGTGACAGAGGACAACATCTCACAACCAATGACAGTTTAGCAAATCAGTCACTGTGATTAAACTGGTTTAATTGGATTACAACAAGACAATAAAGACTACTTAGATCGGGGTGGGCAAACTTTTGGGCCGGTGGGCCACAATGATAGAGCTCTTTATTGAAATGACTCTTGGAACACTGAAAAAATGTACTTACTATTAATTTAATTTCTTTAAGTTCAGAGGGCCGGATTTAAAAAAAAAAGCTTAATGGGCCGCATATGGACCCTGGGACCCTAGTTTGCCCACCCCTGACTTTATATAGAAGAGTCCAATGACTGAGATCAGGTGCAACAACTCCTTCAAGACTTTTTGTTTATATTGCAGACCAGATAGTGAAGGTGCGTTGGAGGCATGGAGGTCACCAAGAGACGTCCCCTGCGCACTGCGAATGGCACCAAGGAGGAGCCTGCACAGTGGGGAAGAGCCTGGTGAGTCCATGAAATCCATTCACAATATTTTTTTTTTATGCACCTTAACTTCTTTCAGGCAGGTAGCAGGATGCGACACGGACCTGTTAAAACCAGTTGACCTTGTTACCCGTTGAAACACAAAAAAGCTTGCAATCTTATCACATTAACATCTTAAGATGACACACAACACGATTCAGGTGTTAAGAGCTGCTGCCTTGGATATATTTGTTGCATCGACAACTTATGATGTAATGCTGGCCGTTAATAAGCATTTTATTTTTTTATTTTTTAGAAATGTATAGTGGGTCAAATGTGTGACATAAAGTGGGGAGATTTAACTAAAAATACACCACAAGCCTTAACTTAACACCTTATTGTTGCCAAACTTTATTTATCATTTGTGGTACTATTATTATATCGTATTGCGCTTTGCAGAGTGGATCACCTGTATCCAGGTACCCCAACATCATAGGTTAAAAAGCAAAGCGGAATGATATTTTATTTAAACAACCCCTACATTGTGGAACTTGCTACCACTTCAATGTCAAAGTTTTTACTGTAAATGCAAAAATGTAAACAATGAAATGTTGTGTTGCGTGTGATACTTGACTTCAAGTGTAACAGGAAGCCTGCTAAAAAGGAGAGTGTCACAATGAGAGAAGCTATCTTCGTTAACACCGTACCTGTGCTGGTTGTATAAAGCGCTGTTTAAACAGAGGTCATCAGATAATCAAAAGAGAATATTGAAAAGATGGAAGCTTGTTCTGCGTATTTACTGTAATTACTCAATAAGAAACATGACTTTGAATCCACCCAGATGGTGTTTTGACCAGGGCTGGGCAAAGTCTTTGACTGGTTGGCCACAGTGGGTTTTAAAATTCAACAGGAGTTGTCATTTAAGAGTCATTTATTAAAATGACTTGTAAAACACTGAAAAAATGGATGAAATGCTGCTATATTATGACTTACTATTAATGTCATAAACACATATGACTCAACCTGCACCTGTATTTTTCAGCGGGCCGGATTAAAAAGCTTTAACGGGCAGCATATAGCCCCCGGGCCTTAGTTTGCCCACGCCTGGTGTAGACACTCCCAGAGGGAGGGAGCAGCTGAGAAGGAGCCGGTTTTTGGGAGCAGGAGAGATTAGTGTTGGCTGTGGAGCTGGGCAGTCATTTTGACAGGCAGTCAGGTGAAGGCTTGACAGATAAGAAGATGGACTTTGAACTTGATGCGCTGTTGAATCGGGAGTCATGGAGATTTCCAAAGGATGGGGCTGAGCAAGGGAGGAGGCCGGCAGCAGAACGTTGCATGAGCTCACGATAGTTGTGCATTTGTAGGAGTAAAATAAAATTAAGAAAAAAATCGTAATGTGATTTCAGATACTTAAATAATAATAATAATAATAATAATAATAATAATAATAATAATAATAAGTGGGTTATGGAGCTGTTTTCATTGGGTCGCGGTTAAATATATATGTATATATATACATGTATATATATGTATATGTATATATATGTATGTATATATGTATATGTATATATATGTGTATATATATGTGTATATATATATATATGTATATATATAAAGTCAATAAACTTATGAAAGAGTGTCATCATGTGAATCAAAGTGTGAATGTAATTGTTGCTTATGTACTTGTCTTTGAGGCAGAAACTTAAAAAAAAAAAAAAAAAATCTTTAAAGAATTTTTTTTTTAACAGATTCATTGTTTTGGGAGGAAGTTCTCCAGCTTTGGCGAACACCCGCTCACAAGACACTGAGGACGCCGGAGTCCATCAAAACTGTAGTTCTAGCAGGAAGAGGTTTATTAGCTGATTGGCCGACATGAGATCAAAATGGTGCCACACCGATCCACACGACTTTTCTCTTTTTTTGGGCTCCAAAAAAAGAGTTTAAAGTGTGAGGGTTTCTTTCGGCGTCTGCAGTGTCTGTATCGGTCACGTGACTTTTACTTTAAGCGATACACGCACCGACACGGGGTTTCGCTCAACACGTGTGCCGATGCATCGGTGCTGCCTTGTCCTGAGACTCCACCAGTTGAGAATCACTGGTCTGAAGCACACAACATAATTAATCCTTTAACACAGCCAAAGTTTTCTCTTCACAATACAAAATGAGCCTGTTTGTGTCCGACCCGTGCCGTCCTCAGGGAGGTGGACTGGTTTTCCCTTATCTCCGTGGTGGGCCTCCTCTGCTTCGCCCCTTTCATCGTCTATTACTTTGTGATGGCCTGCGACCAGTACCAGTGCTCCGTCACCCAGCCTGTTCTGGAGCTGTTCCAGGGCGAGACCACCCTGCTCTCCATCTGGTCCCGGACACCCTCCTTCACCTGGTCCGCTGCAAAGATCTACACCGCCTGGGTGGCCTTCCAGGTAAAAGCAGGATATTAATTAGTTGATTAAAGTTAAAGTAAAAAGGAAGGAGTTAAAGTTGGAAAAAAAAGGGAGGAATCCAGGGCTCTTGGCAAATATAAGCATGTTAAAGATGTTTCTGTCTTTGCAGGTGTTCCTCTACATGTGCGTCCCTGATGTCTTGCACAAATTTCTTCCTGGTTATGTTGGTGGAGTACAGGATGGAGCCCGAACTCCTGCTGGTAATGCGCAACATATTAATACTGCTTTTTATTTTATTTTATTTTATTTTATTTTATTTTATTTTATTTTATTTTTTTATTTATTTATTTAATTATTATTATTTTTTTTCTCTCTATGATAACATTGTGACCAAAGCATTGTGGAGAGCATCTCTTTCCAAATTCACCCTTCCTGTGGTGTCTCTGATTGCGTCCGCAGGCCTGGTTAACAAGTATGAGATCAACGGGTTGCAGTGTTGGGTCATCACTCACGCTCTTTGGCTGGCCAACGCCCACTACTTCCACTGGTTTTCTCCCACCGTCATCTTTGACCACTGGATCCCCCTGATGTGGTGTACCAACATACTTGGATACGCTGTGTCCACCTTCGCTTTCCTAAAAGCCTACCTCTTCCCAACCAATGGCGTAGACTGGTGAGTAACTGGGCTGAAACAAAGGCCTGAAGCAATATATGTATATATGGATGTATGTGTGTATATATAAAGCACGTAAATAAACTGGCTGTTCATGTGAATCTACATTTACTTATACACCTCAAACGCTTCCACGTTTAACACCAACTTTTAATATTCATTTATTAAGCTGACAGGTTGTCAAACATATGCATATATATACATATATATATATCTACACATATGTAGATATATATATGAAGCCCACTCTGTTGCTCCCTTCGTGTGCGTGTGTGTGAGTGTTTGTTTGTTTGTTTTCATCTCTCTTGCACTCTGTTTAGATACTGACAAATATAACATGCACAAATATCATCGCATTTGTCAATCGCTGTATTTTATTTTGGGAATTGCTTCTATTTCCTGTCCAGGTTGACAGGAAATTAAGCTGGACAGCTTGATCGCTCGCGGCTCCCGCACAAAATAGACCAGATGCTGAAACAATCGCCTCACGGCGCGAGCCAGCCGCGGAGGTGCGGTTAACAAGGGCGCTGAAAGGAAGCGGGCTCAGTTTCGCGGCGCTTCCGCGTCTAGTATGAACTAGAACTTACTTTTGCAATGCGACTAAAAAAAAAAAAAAAAAAAAAAAAAAAGAAGGCTGATTAAAATGTTTAATCACGATTAATCGCAACACGATTAATCGCTAAGGAATACAGCGTTGCTGCCAAATCAAAGGCTGGTTTGAAGCAAGAAAAGACAAGTTAGCTGTGTTAGCCGTGAGCTGTGCTACACTGATTTAAGTTTATTTTGCTTTGGTGGTTTACTGTTACTGATTAATGTTATTTGCTGGGCGAAGAGTGCAGTCATCACCAAGCTCTGAAGACACTTTGAAAATGAATGCACTTACTTGATAAGTTACATTTACACAATTATTTTATTTAATTTTATCTTTATATGGCGCTCTAGTCTTTTTTTTCTGAGCAGTGTGTTCAACTTGAGCTGCTACATTGTTTACAAGTTTATTTTGTATCAGTGGTCTTTGCAAGGTCTACATTGCATTTACTGAGCAAAGAGTGCAGTCATCACCAAGCTCTGAAGGATCTTGTGCCGTATGTACAGTATGTGTATAGAGCAAGGATCTTGCGCCGCCATATTTTTAGGGCAGCCAGTATGGAAAATCCAGCAGTATCCAAATCTAATAAACCAATGAAGAAGAAGGTGGACGAGGTATCCAGGTTCATGTGCAAAGGCCACTGCAGTTCACTGGTGGGTGAACACGCAGGAGAGGGAGGGGTGTGCACAAGAGCGCTGCAATCTAAAACGTAACCACTTGATGTCGCTGCTTCTTCTTCAGAATCTCCAAATATCGTGTTGTAGGATTATTACAGCTTAAATATGAATGTTGGAACTTTGACTATAACTATTGATTGAACACTCACGGTCGTCATTTTCTGTGTTTCCACAGCAAGTTCACAGGGAATCTTTTCTACGACTACATGATGGGCATCGAGTTTAATCCACGCATCGGCAAGTGGTTTGACTTCAAGCTGTTCTTCAATGGACGCCCTGGCATCGTGGCCTGGACTCTGATCAACCTGTCCTACATGGCGAAGCAGCAGGAGCTCCACGGCCATGTCACCAACTCCATGATCCTGGTCAACGTACTGCAGGTAAAGTGTAATTCAGGTAGACTGGTATCTCTTAGAAAGCCTCTCAATCATTTTGTCCATTGTGTGTGTGTGTGTGTGTGTGTATAATATAACCAATAATACAGTGCCGTCATTTCCGAACTATAAAGAGCACCTGAATATAAGCCGCAGCAGCTAAATTTAGGGGAAAAAACAAATGTGTACATATACAAGCCGCACTGGACTATAAGCCGCAGGTGTTTCGGTTCGGCGGCTGCCAGCCTGCGACTCTGGACTCGCACCGCGGATCCTGTTTGCGGGGTCCCGCTGGTCACCTCGGTTAATTGGTATGGAGTCGGACCAGAACTCGAGGCAGCGACGCACCGGAGCTCACAAAGACAGAGCGCATAAAGACAAGAGAACATCCAGACGAGAGCGCGAGCGCGCCGTGCTCAGAAACATTATTTGATTGATTTGTTCTGTGTTCACCCTTTTCTTGTGATATAGAAATGATCAGTATTTCTCTATTTCCTTCTTTGACTGCCAGATCGACTGCCTTTAACTTAAAAGCTGCATCATATGCAATTCTTCGTTTGTTTTCCATAATGAGGGTTTGTGCATGAAAACCTCCTTTGCGCAAACTGTCGTGCTCTCTTTCTGTATTTGGTTCCACTGTTGCTTTCGTTGTTCGTGCGAACTGCCTGTCTCACTCTTTCCCGAGCCCACCCAAAAATCCATAGTGGAGAAGGTCCCCTAGTGGCCGTTAGCTGTAAAAAAAAACATAGATTAGCTGCATCGTTGTATAAGGCTTATAGTCCGGAAATGACGGTATATTGTAATACTTGAAAATGTCTCTTTTATTCTCAAAGCGTCGCTATGTTGATTTCTTTTTTTCCCCAGCAACTGCAATCATGCTGTAATCACTGTTATGACGTGAATTTTTGGAAGCACCACAGCAAGCAGCTGACTTCACCAGACAAAATTGACCACTTCACTGCTATGTGACTTTTGCCTTCTTTCTAGGCTATTTATGTGCTGGACTTCTTCTGGAATGAGGCGTGGTACCTCAAGACCATTGATATCTGCCATGACCACTTTGGATGGTACCTGGGCTGGGGTGACTGTGTCTGGCTGCCCTTCCTCTACACTCTGCAGGTAACTCACCTCGGCCAAACTGCATTTGTGTCCATAAGAGTCAGGCCTGACCGCGCCGTCACGCAACAACCCAGGTAGTTTGGCGCGTATTCAAGAAAACAGCAGTGAAACAAAACTCGTTTTGTCCGTCCAAACTTTGTCTCAAGTAGTGTTGTGTGAAAATAATAATCATAATAATGATAATATTAATGAAGTGAACTGCTGGTGTCATACAAAAAGGCAGGTATTCAAAGTAAACCTGCATTTTGTTCATTATGCTTTCAGATTTAAAGTGAAATCTGGTTTATTGTTTGATGGCCAAACTGAACAGTGTTTGCAGCCGATATGTCAGGTTAACGCTTCACAGCAAAATACAGCAGCACATATACAACACAATGTATATTATGATAAAAATCAACTGGCTCCACTGGGTTTTCCAATCATTGACTTCCTGCCCTATCAATTCCACTTGCTGTTACATCTGAGACTAGACAGGCAGGCAGGCAGACAGACAGACAGACAGGCAGGCAGGCAGGCAGGCAGGCAGGCAGACAGACAGACAGACAGACAGACAGGCAGGCAGGCAGGCAGTCAGACAGACAGACAGACAGACAGACAGACAGACAGACAGGCAGGCAGGCAGGCAGGCAGGCAGTCAGACAGACAGACAGACAGATACTTCCTGTCTGAACGATTCTACCTGCTGCCATTGACGCGGTCGCCACATGTGAAGCATGAAAAATAAGAACTTGTCACATATTTTTCTAAAGAGGCCTCTGGGACAATTCTGAAATGCGCCCCCTGGTGGTGGAGACACGCACACCGACTTTAGTGGCCTCGGTCTGCTGCTGAGCCACAAACACATCGGAGACGCTTTCGCTTTGTGTGTTTTGGGCTTGAGGTCGTTGTTCTATCCTCCATCAAAAACAAATTTACTTACTTTGATAAAAAAAAAAAGAAAAGGAAAAAAAAGAAAATGCATAATTGTGAAGAGGTGTGAGTAAGTGTTTTGGGCTCCGCAGGGTCTCTACCTGGTCTACCACCCAGTCCAGCTGACCGCCCCCCACGCCCTGGCCGTCTTGTCCCTCGGTCTGGTCGGCTATTACATCTTCCGTTCAACCAACCACCAGAAGGACTTGTTCCGGCGCACCGAGGGCTCCTGCTCCATTTGGGGCCAGAAGCCCAAATACATCGAGTGTGCGTACCGCTCGGCTGACGGTGGCCTGCACCACAGCAAGCTCATGACCTCCGGCTTCTGGGGGGTGGCGCGGCACTTCAACTACACGGGCGACCTGATGGGCTCGCTGGCCTACTGCGCCGCCTGCGGTTTTGGCCACCTGCACCCTTACTTCTACATCGTTTACATGACCATCCTGCTGGTGCACCGGTGTGTGCGCGACGAGCATCGCTGCAGCAGCAAGTACGGCAAAGACTGGAAGCGCTACACTGACGCTGTGCCTTACCGCCTGATTCCTGGCTTGTTTTAACGCAGCAGAGGGAGGGCCATGAGGGAGCAGGATAACCAGTAGGATGACATGTGAAACGTGATGTGTGTTTTTTGTAATGCAAAAAATTTAAATTTTTATATCACATGACAGTTATGTTTCTGTGCCTTGGTAAAGTGTAATACAGTGTTTTGCATTTCTTTCGAGAGGATCTATCAAAGTTTCAAACAGGCTGCATTTCCACAAAACCCCTCAGACTGTAATGTATGGCCACTCAATACAACATGTGACCGTTTCACAATACAACAGTGCATTGTTTGTTTCATTTCATTTAACACGAGTCAGACTAAAACAATTTAGGATTTTCAATTATCATGGATTTATTAAAAAATACTTTTAAAAAGTGAATATGTGTTAGCAGTTTTTCTCCTAAATTGTTATTTATTTATTTTCAAATCCCTCTATTTAAGAATCCATAATTGATTCCACTACATTTCTTTTTTTTTTTTTTTTACCAGTATGGTAAGATTAAAAGTAAAAATTGACTGACGTTTGGAACATTCTTCTTCTTCTTCTTCTTCTTCTCATTATTATTATTATTATTATTATTATTATTATTATTATTATTATTATTATTATTATTATTATGTCACAATACTTATCTTTGTTCAGACCATCTCCAGCAGCTCGATACGTCTGTGAAAGCTGCCCGGTTGGTCCAGACAATAATAGATGGATTGCTGTCCAGGCAGGAAATTAGTTTTCGCAGAGTGTCAGGCTGATCAAAGTGAGATGGCAACAACCAACACGATGAACATGAGCGAGAAGGGGAAACCGACAAACCGGTTATTTTATTTATTTTTTATTTACCAATTACGTAATGTCTATTATCGACCACCTGGGGGCAGCACATACCAGCTACAACAAGCGGATAACCAAGGGCTTGATTAGTTTCGTCATGGTTTATTTCGAGATGTAGTAGTAGCATATCATTGTTTACCGATCGCTTCACCTAAAACTTAAAAACGGTAATGTTGAGAAAATATGACATTTGAGTCTTCAGCTGCAGAAAGATATTAAAACCCGAATCAAAGGTTAGGGTGGAATAACAACTTTGAGTTGAAAACCCCTTCTAATCATTGGGATCACGTGATTTAATTTCCGTTTATAAATTGCCGTTTCTCAACTGGTTGGTAGACAGTAAACTGTTTATGGATTTTTTGCAGGACACATAATTCAACTCATCCATTTCAATAATTTATTTTGTAGACATTTTAAAAAGCGGGCTAGCATTTTTATTTTTGTGGAATGAATTTGGGTCGCTGCTTCGTGATAAGGAAAAAAAAAGATTCCTGAGAACCACTGATTTAAAGTCCCCAAGTCCTTGTTTTTACGTTTTGATACTATCAGTGCAATAGTACAAGTTCCCAATGGAAATTAGTTATGGTAATGGCAGACTCATTGATTGTCCCCTGCCTTTATTCATCACTCATGCAATGTGTACCAGATTAATGGCATCACTTCACATATACGACCAAATGAATGATCCTTCTTTTTTTTGCAGATGAATTCATTGTCAAGTTATCCCTGTGGAGCAAGGAAATGTAGCATCGCAGGGAGCAACTTGTCTGCAAGTCTTTCCTCATAACTGAATTAACATAGCTTTCTGTCGGCCTCGTGGAACCCCAAGGAAAGGGAAGGTCTTTGCAGATGGCTCTACGATAGATAGATAGATAGATAGACAGACAGACAGACAGATAGACAGAGATATAGATAGATAGATAGATAGATAGATAGATAGATAGATTATTATACGTTGTACCAGGAGAACAACTTACAACTTTTACAGCTCAGTATTCATCTGCAACGAGGAGCAGGTGGGATTGGGAGGGGGGTCAGTGTGAAGCTCGTAACCACAATGGGATGGAGTTTGAGTTATTGGCCAAGAGAAAGTGGAAAATAAAGAGGGCCAGTTATAGAATGCACTGTGCACAGGAACCACACTGGGATACTTGGGAGGTTGGTGCCACCCCGCACCGAAACTTGTCTTGATTTCCCTGCAGGCAAAATTAGTTTTTATTGCGAGTTTGAGGGGGGTACGATACTCACGGTGAGAGTCGTTAGCCTGAGAGTGTTGTGTGTGTGTGTGTGTGTGTGTGTGTGTGTGTGTGTGTGGGGGGGGGCGGGGGGGGGGGATTTTGGGAGGTGAGTTTGTGATTTGTCAGCAAACTTCAGTAAGAAGTACAGCAAGGTCTCAGAAGAGCCTCCCATGCCCTGCTAGTTCTAATGATAACTTCCCAGCAGGTGAGGTTCCGTGGACTGAGCGTCTACGGCCAGTGGCAGAGGAGCCATTCCAGTTGTCACTTCCATAATTATTTTTTTCCACGTTTCTAATTTATTGCCAGCGCCTCCCTATAATTTGTTTCTCTCACTCTGACCGCTCAACAGCTATTGAAGGGCATCAAGTACATCCCTTTGGTTCCATGAGCCAACAAGGCTCAATAGGACTCCTTGTTCAGCTTGACGGCATCCCTTACTTTTGGTGTCCACAATCAGGCTTTTGGGGTTTGCCGTCGCAAAAGGCGCCAGAGATCTTACTACCACACCCACGAGCAGCACCAGTCGAACAATGGAGTCCCCATTTGGAGTAACAGCACCTCCCAGGGACTCCAAGAAGGTTTGGTACTGGTATTAGTTTGGTATTTTTCCCATAGGTTGAAATCCCAGTGAGAGACCTGTCCCCAACCCGAAGGCGCAGGGACGCGACCCTCTTGTTTACCAGGGTGAACTCCAACATGTGGCGGCTGAGCTGTGGGGTAATAAGCAAGCCCACACCAGCCCGTCACCACTCATCACGAGACCAGCCCCTCTCAAGGAGCTGAGTGCCAGAGCCCAACCTGTATGTGGAGGCGAGCCTGACTGTAAGCTCAGCCTCCTTCCCCCCAAGGTTGTGACATTCCATGTCCTTACAGCAAGAGGCTGTTGCCGAGGCCCGGGTCGTGGAGGCCCTCGACCTTGACTGCCGCCCGTGCCACATTTGCACCCGGCCCCTACTGCTCCCTCTGCGTGTGGTGAGCCCACAGGAGGTTGGACCCAATGTAGCACATAATGTTGTTTCAGCTTGACTTTTTTTTCTCCAATCCTGGTTACCATGAAGTTCCATTCTGCCGAGAAGTGCTAATCATCACTCTTGTCTTTCATTTATTTTGTTCCCTTCAATCTTTCCACAGTTTTACTTCCTTAATAGGTTTTTGCCCCTCTGACCTTCCCTGCACTGTTCATCCGGTTAGTTAATGGGCTGATGAAACAGATAAGGTCCGACTAGGAAGATGAAAAGAGGACCTGCCAGTCGGATCACAGTGGCAAGCCCCTCCGTTGATGCTTAAATTCCTGCACAAAACTGCCTCCCAGATGTAAACTTTCATCAAAGTCAGAGTCTCCATCTGATGTCAGATGAATGTCAACCTCATGGCAACACAAATGCTATGGTTTGTCCACAATCTATGGCGTTGTGCGAAAGCATCTGCCTTTCAGTCCTTCAATTAAGCCGGACATAAACTCAGACCACCCAAAGGAAAAAAAAAAAGCCCCAACCCCGAAAACATTAGAGCATCCTTTAATTTGAGAAAAGAGTAAGCTGACAGACATCCTACGTGCACATTTTTGGACGTGACTTTGTAAGTCACACACTGAGTTAAATAAATGAAGGATTAGGAAGGGCGGGGATTAAAGGGATTAAAAAGTATTAGCAGGCTCCACTACAGGCTGATGTAGAGAAATTAACTGGCTCCACCTTTTATTGACGGGGTTTGCGAGGCGTGGAGACTCTCTCTCTCTCCCTCTCTCTCTCTCTCTCTCTCACACACACACACCCACACACACACACACACACACACACACACACACACACACACACACACACACACACACACACAACCTCAACCCATGTTCTGTAAAGTACATCCATGTGAACCCATCGCTCTTTCAACGCCTTGACGTTGAATCCAAGACTGTGCACGTTCACACTGAGTATGTCAAAGTAGAAGGGTTAGGTTGGGACATCCAATTTCGGATGTCCCAACTTCACCCTTCTACTTTAAGATAACCTGGATGACAGAGAATTTTCAAAGACACTTAGCTATTCACCAGATTAGAAACAATGTGACACTTTTACACAGAACCAGTAGGACAACCCGTTTTGAGGGGACACATTACGTTACATTCACAAAATACACGGGACTTTCCAGAGAGATATTGTGTGCTGAGTTGCATAGGAACCAAGCAGCTGTAAGGGTGTGAGGGTGTGTGTGTGGTACATTTGCCAGGCAGTTGTCCAAAGCGTAGGGACTTGTGTATGGGGGACATGAGCCAGTACTGGAGACATTCACAACCTCACAACTTTATTTCCCCTGGACTGCTATAGAGCAGGCCTCACCCTCTGCAAGAATTCTTGTCATGTGACCGGCATGGCATTTATCGAGAGTGGCAGCCGCTCGGGCCCATGAGGTTATCCACCAAAAATGGTGCAGGTGGCGATTATTAAGAATTCACAGGTGTCAGTATTTGAAGGCGGAAGCAGAGAGAAATGACTCTCTGATTCCAGATGGTGGAATAAATGGACAGTATTGATTTACAAGTTTACCCATCTTCAGCAGATAAATCTTCATTACGGTACGTAATAGGATTGAATGACTAGTTTCTGTAGGTTTAAGAAATGAAGGTCAAGACAAAAAAATGAACAAATAATTCTTGCAAATGCACACATACATAACATGTGGATAAAGAATAAAATAAAGAATTTCTGTGATAAAATAAATCAACCTAAAATGAAAGTATGTTCTCATGGCACTTTTGATACTTTTAATTTGAAAAAGAAGTAAAACTATAATCATAAACAGGAACATAGAAGTAATATAGAGTGATCTGGTGTAGAAAGAGTGAAGTAGACTCCCAAGGCAGGATTAGTGATCGTCAAGGTCTGTTTCTTCAAATGTTTCTCATCCAAAATTCACGTCTGCTGTTTGATATCTTCTCAGTATGGCCAACGCCTTCATTCTCAAGATACAAGAGTCACAGCATTATATTTTTTTTCCCCTCAAAAACTTCCCACAGTTGAGTGTCCAGCCATGGGCCTGTTTTTGGTGGCTTTATTTGTGCCAGTAAATGGAGAAAGTGTCGCAGTCGGGAAGGGAGATTACAGAATGCCAAATCCGAGATGAAGTGAACTGAAAATTGCAGTGTGATTGCACTGTGTTTATCTCCTGCTACTGGACAGTGAGTCATACTGGGACCTGAAGGAGAGCCAGTGGATCCATCTGTCTCAGCAGCAGGTGTGGAAAAAGCAGAGGCAACTTGTAGGCATGTAGCTACACTCACAGCTGAGACAGGTTCCCCTCCCAACGCTGTATGAAACTGATTGCTTAACTTCTGACTTAGAAGGGTCAAGTTGGGGCAGCTGGACTTGTTGCGATCTTGAAGATGTTTCGCCTCTCATCCGAAAGGCTTCTTCAGTTCTTCGTGCAGTTCAGAGCTGAAGAAGCCAGTTGCCCCAACTTAACCCTCATTAAGATGACGTGCACGACTGAGAGCCTTCACAAACACATTTAACTTAACCGACCCAACTGATCTTTGCCAAATACATTTCCTATTTTCTGTGCTCTTATTTTCTTTCTCATACCTGCAAAAAAGATGTTACGATAAATAAGATTTCAATCTGGACTCACCAGCACATCACTAAGGTGCTCAGTCAGCTGTTTTTTTTTATTAGAGTTGATCAACCATTTGCTTTGGTGTACGCAGCACACTGTTTGTTTTATTTGTTGTATCTATTTTTTTAATGACGAGACAGGAGAAACAGGCTCACCTAACAGCATTTTAATGCCTGGGAGAGAAAAAGGAACAAGGTATTGCTATTTTAATTCATAAAGGTTAATGATTGTTTTGACTCAATTGCATAATTTGGCCAAAAGAAAACTATTTTCTTCACCGTGCAGCTCTCCAATATATACTGTAACAAAGTTTGGGCTTAAGATGTCTTAACTTTTCTCACAAACATTATCGGGGCAGAAAATACTTTAATAAGACTTTGTTTTTTTCCTTCTTTTATTTAGTGACTCAAAGAGGGAATTTGCCAACTCAACAGCAAAACTGAATACGATCTGTTTATACATATTGGACTCGTCTTCTCACTCTGTGTTCTTATCCTTGCACTCGTTTTTTCCCTCCAGTACATGACAAACCAGAATGTTTTTTCTTTATTGAGGAAAATGCTCTGCTCCAGCCACTTTAGAAAGAAGGACTCAGAGATACACACTATTATCTTAATCAACCAAATTTTGACCTTTTCCCAAAAAGGTTTTATTGAAATAAGCCACGTTAAAAAAAAAACACTTTTGATGATGTTTCCAGTATTCCATGTGGAGAGCTTGAACTGGGATCAACCACTGGACTTCCAAAGCCCCTGAATCCTACAACAGAAAAAACTAAAAACTAAAACAAAAAAAAACAAAAAAACAGCAGAACAGCAAAGGAGCATTAAGCAACATCTGTCATCATGATCATGATTCCTCTCAATATCAGTGGCCCTCAACTGTTGGAGTCTCAGGACCCACATTATTTTTTTTTCCGTATCATGAAGTCACAACCTGAATTTATTCCACACCACAAAAATAAAAACACTCGCCCACTTTCTATCATGGCTAGTATATAAATGATTGAAATCATGGAATTAAATTGTGTCTCCTGCAAAAGAAGATGCCTAGCATTTTCTCTATATTTAAGTATATTATAACATCTCTTTTGTAAAAAAAAAAGCGAAATTGCCCACAAAGCCAATGAAAATGGCTCCAACCCACTTTTGGGATGCGACTCATCAGTTGAGAACCACTGCTCTATATCACGTTTGTTTGTCTTTACCGGACGTGTTCACATAGCGTAGAATCCACACTTTTTCTTTTTCCCAAGGAAACCCACTGGCCCGCGCTCAGAACACATGTTGGCGCTGTTCCTTCCTGCTAGTGGGAGTGTGCTGACTGAGTAAGCTGTCACTTTTTGCCTTGATGCCATATTTCACCAACACCCATACATCTGGTCACTGTCCTCAACATGTCGAGAAGCTCACTAGAACTCTTTGACAATATCCGCTCCACCGTCTCAGATGTGCTCCAGATGTCACGACTTTGCCAAAAATTCATCTCTAAATGAGAAAACTCAACCAATATGCATCTCATCATGAGCAGCAGTGGAAAAAAGGGAAGAAGAAAAGAAATCTCAACCCTATCTATAACTTGTAATTGTTAAGTCCTATTTTTCACTTTTGTCTTTGGTATCATATTATTTCATTTTCGATAGTCTTATCACTCAGGTCCTGTTTGTTTGTTGTTAAGTTTCGTTCAGTTTACTGTATATATTCTTTAATTAAAAACAGTAATGTCTGGTCTCACTTCCTGCTTTATTTTACTGTCATGGTTTGGAAAGCGGTTCACAATGGTCTGTCAAAGTCTCAAGTGGTTTTTCCATGTTTTTGTGAATGTTGAAAGCTGTACATTTGGGAATAAGGAGCTTTTCTGCACCGTCATTGTGATTTCTGACTTCGGGTCTTTCCGCTTACCTAGATGTAGTGTTGTAGTCAAGACCTTGGTGTTTGTGATGGACTACAAAGTTCTGCATGGCTATGGGGATGAGGAGGTGAAACAAAAACTTTCTTTTCTTATCTGTTATTGCAGTGTTGGCTGAGTCTTGACTGGTCTGGATCAAAAATATACAGTCCGCCCAGTCGAGTCTGAGACTGAGACCCATAAAGAGTGGTCTCCAGGCCGGTCTTGAGACCAAGACCAATCTCAAGTACTTCAACACTACCTAGAAGTGACAAAAAATTACACTTTATCGACTTGCTGCGCTCTGATATGTCAAGTTAAAATGATCAGACACATTCCAATTCTAATCTAACGTCAAACACCATGACGCACTGGTGTTTTCGCGAACCTGCCAAGTGGTGCTGAGTGAGCAGTGCTCTTTCCCTATCTAATTAGCTGACTGGTCTGAACCAGACCTCAACATAATTGATGCAGCAGCCACGGTGCCTCGACGCAGCCCGTAACAGCTTCCTCTTTAATAAATCACACGGGCAGATGGCTCCTCCGTTACCTTCAGTCATAGTTGTAACACTGGAGCAGCATTAAAACACTTCACTTCACAGGCGCAGACAGCTACCCATTCACTGTGCCAAATGACCGTCAATATTGAGGAACAAATTTCCTGATACTTCCCCAATACCAATCTAAAGTTCCTTAACATGCAGGAGCTCTGTAAGAACCTTACAATATTCCATGGATGCAATTTTGTAGCAATGTGGCTATGAGGCTTTCAGGTGGTCCAACCCGTCCTGGGGGGTCCAACCCCTTAATGAGATAATCGAGGAGGTGTGAGGGACTGGGGGGGGGTGGTCCAACCCTACCTGTATTTTCGCACGCTGCTTGTTGAAACAATCAAGCCGCATTAAAACGCTGCACCCAGAAGGTCGCATGTTGTGATGGCTGGTGTGAAGTCAGCGCTTCTTGCGCTGTATAAGCGTTCAATTAGTCGTCTGCAGTCGAGCCCATGTTTTTCTGCTTTGTCTCACATGTGAACTCCTTCCAGGCGTCTTTCTGCTGGGGCTCTCCCTCCTCCACCGGCAACATTATTAGCTTTGACCTTTAGCGTGTTGGTTCCATGCTGATACCGAGCCAGGGAAACTGTGCCAAAAAGCCGAGCCAGAAATAAAGGACTAGCACATGTTACATTTTATGAACGTCGTCCAGACGCGGAGCATTCTTTTTCTTTACGGTGATGATTACAGTTCTGTGGGGAGTGTAAAAATAAAAACATAACGAACTGTTCCCATGCAGCGTCAATGTCCATCCATGGCCTGCGGCCCCTCCCAAAGATTTCCGCCTACATCATAGGTTTCAAACTCTGGCCCACGGGCAAAATGTGGCCTGCGGGGTCATTATATTTGGACCGCGTGGCAATACAAAAACACTGCTAGAGGATGTACCGCTAATACTACAAATCCCAGAATGCTCTGCTGGTATGTGGGCACGTCAATCAGGACAGGACATTCACTAAAGGATATTATGATGACGTAGTTCGTATACTTGTTTTTATTATTTTTAAATTTATTATAAGCCCGTTGAAAAAGGTTGCTGTTAAAATTAAAAACAGAAGGCTGCAAATAAAAAGAGGCACAAGAGTTTTATTTACATTTCATTGATTTTGATGAGTTTTTTTTTTTTATTTGAAACTGAATTTTGCATGTGTGCAATATGAAGTTATTTACCTGTCACTACGCTTCCAATTGATTATGTGCCCTGGCTACCTGGACAAAGGGACGTCCCTTTGGCCGAATGGTTAAGCGCGCATGACTATTCCCCGGGAGTCTGGGGTTCGAAGCCCGCCCGGGCCCTCTTGCACCTTGCCACATACAGTTTAAAGCTTCTTTTGTTCCATATTCAGGTTGAAGCTAAAAACTTGCTTGAGTCTATATAAAAAGCTTCACTGTGATATCTAGGGGAAGAGTTTTTTTTTCAATAAATATCACGTCTGATGTTTGAAGAGACGTGTAGGTAACTGTCTCTTTCTTGGCCTGATGCGTGAGTTCAGGAGAAAAGCTGTGCATGTTATTTGACAACAACAAAAATAAAGTATCCTGTCAGAAATTCAACTTCTGGTGATTGTGGTGTGCACCAACGTTATAATATCTGACAATCTATCACGCAGTCAGGTCGCTGGAGCGCGATTTGTGCTTCTGACTCCTCAAATGAAGCTTTTCTGGCCATTTGTGTACCTGCATATCATTAGTGCAAAAACCTTTGTGGATACGATGCAAAGGTGGCAGAGATTACGGCCGCAAAGTCGCTACAAAACACGCCGCAATTTATTATTATCTATTGTGGTCTTGACTACAAAACTACTTGACGTTCATGCAGACATTGCAACAGAATCAAAACATATTGTTAGTTTCAGAACAATCTACCCAAATATTTTTCAATTTTCAATTGTGTTAATATTGGCAGGCTGCTGGATCTGCTGCTAAGAGTGACAAATGTGTCTTTCTAAAGTAGTACGAAACAAAAATGCATCAATCTTGATTTCACTTGATTTCACTTCTTCAAGATGAGTAGCACTCTTCTTCAGGCCCAGTTTTGTTAAAAAAAAAAAAGGGATATTCAATCCTTACAATTAAAATAAGGTAAAGATCTACTACCTTTTCTTACTGTCTAACTATTATTTATTAATCTAATTACTGTTGTAACTCCAATTAGCATAGTACTCTATTCTGAATGGCCACAAACACATTTCAGCTTTAGTGCTCTAGATGATGTGACTAGCATTTATTGTATTTTTTATCCTTAATAAAGTTATATTTCCACACCAGATGGCATGAAAAGGCCTCAATGTATGTTTTTATGCTGCCATTTTGAGGTTTTTTTTTCCCACTCGCCTTTTTGTGTCATATATTAAGTCATAGCAGAAGTATTGAAAACCATTTGCTGAGGCATGAAGAGGTAGTGCTGTGTAGGATATCTTGACTATTGTCATCAGCCAATTGGCACTTCCTCTCTCCACTTCCTGTTTCCCATGTGGCCAGTGTCAAAACCTGCTCTCCTCCTAAGTCTAATGCAAAGAAGTAGACCTGTCTGTATTCGAGTGTGTGACTGCGCACCTGAACTTCCATCCATTTTCTATCATTCGTCCCCTATGTGAGTAGCTTTGATTAAATGTACATAGTAAGGTGCAATTTGATCACTGGAAAAAAATGACTCATCCAATGCAGTAAAAATGTGATACCCTCCTGGCCGTGATAAAAGCCCAGTTGTAATCCTTGTTTTCGCTATCCATTCTGGAAACTGAATATCTGCAGAAAATTGTACGCGGACAGACTTTGACTGGGACTTTGACCAGAGGTAGTGTTACCAGAGATTACCAGAGATTTTATTCTGCAGTCTGACTCAGCAGATCTTGACCATTAACATTTTACAATCACCCATGTGTGACTCCTTCTGTTCACTCTCAAATAAAACTCTCCCCAGCCCCGAACTGGAAAAATAAATAAATAATAAATTTAGGCTTATAGTCCGCAAGCACAGCAAAGTCTCCCAGTAGCATTGGCAGCAATGGAAAACTGGACACAATGATTCTTGCAGACCGTTTGTAGCAATGTGGATTGTAACCTTTAGGTGTCAATATGTTGAAATTCTCTCCAGGGAACTACAGAGTAAACCCCATCCAACTTGCCAGTGAGGTACATTCTATCTGTTATTGTGTATGAACCAAACAGCAGAGCAAATACTTGGCTCTCTGGGGTGATTTCATGGATCCGCACAAATTTAGTACACTCAAAGCACAAAACAGCAATAACTTAATTCATCCGATGTTAATATGCTAGCATGCATTAAAATCGCTCTGAGAAGCGAAACTCCTCAGTTTCACTGCCAGCGAACACAAAGCACCAGCAGAACACAGAGTCCCTTAGAAAAACGTCTGCAGATCAACATTCGTCATTTTCATTAGCATGTCAGTTTTCAAAACGTGAATATAAAAAATCAACACGTGGGGCATTTAAAAATGGCGGTTTTGGTTTTTGTGAAGGAATCATCTTTCATGAAAACTCTTAGCCAATCAGTGCCCTGCTCTGTGCCTATGTCACCACTTTAGTCCCTCCTCGGCCCGCTCGGAACCCCAAGGGAGCCGGGACCAAAATGGTAATGGTTTGAACTGTGTGCGCTCATGGAAACATGCCCAAAGTGAAGAGATGGATTCAAAAGCTGTACCAGCTGTAACAAAATATCTGTGTGTGTGTGTGTGTGTTGATGTAAGTGTGGCAAGGCGGAGAGGGCCGGGGCGGGCTTTGAACCCCAGACTCACGGCTAATAGTCATGCGCGATAACCATTCGGCCAAAGGATATCGCTTTGGCCAAGTAGTCCTTGCACAAGATCAATTGGGAGGCATAGCGACAAGACCCTCAACTGTCACATTTCACCCCCTCTTTTCACAAGCACGTCCTTGCGCTCAGCACAGGCTGCCACACATGAGGAATCCATGGACCCACTCCCGCTGCAACATGGATCCTGCCGACAGTGCCAAAATGTGGCAAGTTGAAGAGGGTCCGGGTGGGCTTCGAACCCCAGACTCCCGGGTAATAGTCATGCGTGCTTAACCAGTTGGCCAAAGGGATATCCACATAAGCATGACTGTATGGAAAAACTGACCCTGCCACTCCTCTTGGTTGTGTTGGCAACTGCCATGATGACCCAGTAGGTACCACTCTCCGGGTGAGCTGTTTTTAGATGAAGGGAATATCAGTGGATTTATTTGGCTTATGGTGAAACAGCTGCCGCCTGAAATAGTTCTAATTAAAATCATCGCGCAGACAAGTGTCTTCCCGAGGCGAGTTGCAGTACATCGCCAGGAAGCCATCCAGGCAGCAGAGAGTGGTCATGAAGAGCCGCAGACAAAGTGCAGTGATCACACAGACATTCTCATATCCCTTTGTCTTTGTCTTCGAAACTCTCTCTCTCTCTCGCCCACACACACATATACACACACACACACACGTTTCCTTTGGAACAGTGCCAAGTCCATTCTGAGTCCTGTCTGCCCCTAGCTCGTCCATCGCTCTCTCTCTCTCTTTCTCCCTCTCTGTCTGTGAGTGAGTGAGTGTGTGTGTCTTCCTGTGGGCCGGTCCCTCGGCACCCATTTCCACACCCATTTCCTTTGGAGCTCGATCTGCTCGATTCCCTATTCACACTGTCACAGGACGTCGCATGTTCATGTTCACGTGCACGTGAACTGGCCAGTCAGTGAGCAGCTCTTGCTAGGAGGGTGTGGTGTGGCTTAGTTTTCTGTGTGGGTGGTGGGTGAGACTGTGTTCATGGAGGGTGTGTACACATATCAATGTGCATGCTCAACAGGGAGGGGTTTGAGATAAAGACAACACAAAACTAATACAATAAAAAGGAAACATATTTTCACCTGGACCCAACATATGGAATAAGAGTAAATGAGCCTGGACACTTGTTCCTGTAAGTCGTCATAAGTTACATGGACAAATCGTGTGAGATCACATGGTAGATCAGGCAACTTATTAATAAATATCCCACTATAAATTATAACAGGTATTGAATGTTTCAGTTTAGCTTTCGGCAAGTTTAGTTTTTCACAAACTACCCACAGATATATATATATATATGATATATATGATTCTGGTCCCCAGGCACAGCATAACGTCTGCCCACTGCTTCTCAGATAGGCAAGTCAAATGCAGTTCACTTTACGTTCGCTACATATACTACGTGACCAGTGAAGTATGTTCTATGCCACATGTATTCATTTTACAAGTGTGGTCGTTGACACAGACTTGATTATATAGGAATGAGTTTATTCCAAAAATAAGTCTTGCATTGATCAAGCACCGGCGCACCTGAGGGAGGTCTCGTAGTCAATGTGAACAACTCCAAAGATACAGCTCCAACACCAGTGGTATATCTACAGGTTTTAAGAATAGATGGTCATTGTTTGGGAGAACATTCAAAGCTGGTCACAAGGGAAATGTTCGTATGGGGATGATCACAAGGAATATCATGTGTTGCATGGAGCTAGTGCTACATACAAACCCTTTCTTCAGATTGACCACTTCAGACTGCCCACTCTCTGACAGCAAGGTGAAGGAAGGTCACATGCTTTTCCTGCTTCCTTTTACAATGTCTCTTTACGTTTGTCGCAAGATGTATCAGACACTACACAAGCAAGTAATGTTGAACTGTTCTTGAAAAGTTTTGATATATCCTCTTGCTGATCTTTCATTGTCCACCTATGATTTACCAGCTGTCTGGAAACGCACTTGCATCACTCCACTCCATAAAGGAGGTGATGTGCTTAACACCAAATTACATTACAGGCCAATACCAATTCCACCACTGAAATATTCAAAAAGTTAATTTATAATCAACTTTCTACTATGTATTATCACCATTCCAGTTTGGCTTCAGGTCAAATTATTTAACAACAACAGCTTTTAAAGTTTACAAATGATGAGTTTTCTGCTGCAGAACATGGTGAACTCACTGGTGTGACGCTCATTGATTTGACTAAAGCTTTTGATTTGGTTGATCGCTAACTGCTTTTCGACTTAAACTTATACTTTTCAATATTGGTCTTTCTCTCCATACAGGTAAGTGGTTTAGTTCATACCTTCACAATAGAAAACAGTGAGTTGTTTTGAATGATTGTCAATCTGATTACCTTACAGAGCAATGTTGACTAAATGTCGTTATTATGCAGATGTCACCATCATTTATACATCACAGTCAGACATACCACAAATTCAATCTGGTCCTCGAACTGATTTTACCTCCGTTCAGGACTGCCCATGTTGTAACAAACTTCTACTGAGTAAATCAAAATTGTGGTGTGTTGGCGACAGCGAGCAGACAATGGAGTAGGCAGCACAAATGACGAGCTCTGTTAAATTTCGTGTTTAAAACTATCTATCGGCACCTTATACCTACAGAAAACTACATCACGCAATGCTAAGTAAATTTTTTTTCATTATCTGTTACTTTTTTTTTTGCGATATTACACTGCAAATGACAAATAATTTGTGAAAATATAAATTCACCGGAGGATCCTCCGCAACTGGGCCCAAAGCCTCAAACTCAAGTGAGTCACCGCCGAGGTGCAACACCCAGACACCTCAGCCCGATGACCGCACGGAGGTTGTGGAAATGAAGGCAGAAATTCTCTCGTCACTGAAAGAAGACATAGCTACGCTGTTCAGATCGGAGCTGAAGACTGTGCTGGCTGAAGAATTTGAAAACATAAAATCCGAGCTACAAGCAGTAAGAACGGAGCTAGCTAACAACACCGCAGCAATTCGCTCCTAGGTCGAGACGATGAAAACAACAACAATGTCACACGTGGAAGTGGGACTCTCGTCACGTTCTGACGACGTGACTTCGCTGCTGACAAAAGTCGGGAAACTCGAGACAGAGGTCGGTAATCTGCGGGGGAAATGCCTCGATATGGAAGGAAGAATGAGACGTTCCAACATCCGCATCGTAAATGTCCCCGAAATCCCGGGCTCAAGCACACCGACAGCAGTTTCCAAATTGCTAAGGGAGGCACTGAAAATGGATAAAGACGTCTTGATCGATCAATCCCACCGAGGTCTACAGCCCAGGGGCCAAGAGGGTAAACCCCGCGTTATCGTGGCAAAATTTCATTACTATCAAGACTGTATGGATATCCTTCGCCGCGCTCGAGAGTTCGGACCACTCTGGTTCAAGGACACAGACATCTACATTTTCCCGGACTATCCCCCGAGCGTCGTGTAGGCCAGATCCGCTTTTTCCGAGGTGAGACGACTACTTCGTGGTCGAGACGGCGTTAAATACGGCCTCCTTTACCCAGCACGACTCAGGATCACGTTTAACGGAGCTGAGAAACGGTTTCAAAATCCAGAAGAAGCCATGACTTATGTGAAAACCAAAATTATGCCAGACACTCCTTAAGTAGGAGCGTGGTTTGACGTGTGTAACAATAATTTAATTCAACATCTGATTAAGGTTAGTGCTGTTCACTCTTTAACGCAACACCTGACAGACGCACTGTGCACTGCCAACAGTTACAATGTCTTCCTATTTTCCTTTCCATGAGTGGTTTTCTTCACCCTGTATAGCCAATATTTGATACTTGGATAACAGAAGAAATATTTTTACATATACTCAATTTGTTTATATATATAAAACATGTTACTTCTTAACCTTTAAGGTGCCTTATACAACGTTATGTTCTATTTACAGCAGAGTTTGTTCCATTTGAGCTTGTTTGTCCTCACGTAAGCACTTTAATGTGTAGTTTTTTCTGCGAGGGGTTTGAGCATCACCTTGTTCTGACAGGTGTGGGTTGGGGGCTTACTGTACCTGGATTTCTAATTATACTTTTACCTTATTTTATTTATTTATTTATGTTGTTTGCTGTGTATAATTATTTCTTTGTTAAAGGTCTTTTCAACATTCTAGAAAACACAAATGCAGGCAGACTTTCTGAATACGGCTAAGATGAACAAAAAATGTTCTAACTGGTCAGCTAATTGTGAGGTACCCTTTGTAAGTTGGAATGTTAAATCCTTAAATCACCCCCATCAAACCTAAGAAAGTTTTGACTTATTTGAATAAATTAAAAGTGGGAATTGCCTTTCTTCAGGAAACACACCTCCGAACTTTTGACCATTTTCGACTCAGGGGACAGTGGATTGGACAATCATTTCATTCTAACTTTCACTCCAAATCTAGGGGTGTGGCCATCCTTGTTAATAAGAACATTCCATTTGTTGTGTCAAAGGTAGAGAGAGATTCCTCAGTTACGTAATTGTAGTGGGGAGGCTGTAAAACACACCGGTTGTCCTAGCGAATGTACATGCGCCACACTGGGATGACAGCTCTTTTTTTTTAGGAATTTCTTTGCTCATATCCCCAACATGGATACGCATCATCTTATTCTTGGAGGAGACATGAATTGTACTTTGTCACCAATTCTAGATCGTAGCTCATCTAAGTCTACATCCAAATCTAATGCAGCCACTCAATTACAGCTTTTTCTAAATACAAATGGTATAGCTGATGTGTGGCGCTTTCGAAACCCTACAGCTAGAAGCTACTCCTTTTTTTCTCCGGTTCATGGAACCTACTCCCGTATAGATTATTTTTTTATAGATAAAAGTCTTCTCTCACTAATAACAGAATGTGAATATCGACCTATAATTATTTCAGACCACGCACCCTTATTGATGACACGGTGCATACCAATCTCCCAAGCCAATTATCACCCTTGGCGTCTTAATACACTGCTACTTGCAGATGAAAACTTTAATAAGTTTATTTCTTCTGAAATCACCTCCTTTCTTGAAATTAACCAAACCCCTGGAATGTCCCCTTTAACAGTGTGGGAGTCCATGAAGGCTTACTTGAGGGGACAAATAATATCATATAGCGCACAACAAAGAAAACTTCACAATATGAAACTCGAGCAGTTAGCGAATGATATTCTCAAATTAGATAGCATTCTTGCTACTGCCCCATCTAATGACTTATTTAAACAGCGAATGACTCTTCAAACAGATTTCAACTTGCTATCAACAAGGCAAATTGAAAATCTCATCAATAAGACACAGTGTAAAATATATGAATGTGGTGAGAAGACAGGAAAGATCCTTGCCCATCAACTTCGTCAGAAAACTGCGGATAGGACAATAGCTGAAATAAAAGATGAATCTGGAATAAAGCATATAGATCATTCTGAGATTAATTCATGTTTCCACAAATTTTACACAAAACTTTATGATAGTGAATCCCTCGGTGACCACACTTTGTTTGACTCTTTTTTTTAGGAAAATAAAGGTTCCAAAAATTGATACTAAAACTGAATCCGAACTAGATCAACCTTTTTCAGTGGAGGAACTTACTAATGCGATTAAGCTAATGCAAACAGGAAAATCCCCTGGACCGGATGGGTTTCCTAGTGAATTCTTTGAAATTTGCAGACCAACTTTCTCCCATCCTGCTTTCTGTTTATGAGGAATCACTTCTCATTGGTTCCCTTCCTTTGACTACACGACAGGCAGTCATTTCTCTTATCCCAAAAAAAGACAAGGACTCCCTGGACTGTGGCTCATATCGTCCCATTTCACTGTTAAATGTAGACGATAAAATACTTTCCAAAATACTGGCCTGTCGTCTAGAGACAATTTTGCCCTCAATTGTGGCTGCTGATCAAACAGGCTTTATTAAAGGTCGGCACTCCTTCTTTAACATTAGACGCCTGTTGAATATTCTTTATGGCCCCACTTCATGCGATGTTTCAGAAATATTACTCTCAATTGATGCTGAGGAGGCTTCTGACAGGGTGGAGTGGGATTATCTCTTCTACTCCCTCAATCAACTTGGTTTTGGTGAAAAGATCATCGCCTGGATTAAGCTTCTATATTCCTCTCCACTTGCAGCTGTCCGAACAAACAACAACCTCTCTTCTTACTTTCCTCTTCGTCGCGGCACCCAACAGGGTTGTCCCCTATCGCCTCTCCTGTTCGCCATTGCGATTGAGCCACTGGCTTTAGCATTACGTAGTGAAATCAGTATTAAAGGAATACAGAGATATGACTTGGAGAATAAGGTGTCATTGTACGCTGATGACATGCTTTTGTATCTATCTGACCCTTTAACTAGTCTACCAAATGCCTTATCTCTGTTGGAGGAGTTCGGCAAAATATCTGGATACAAAATTAATCTACAGAAATGTGAAATTATGCCAGTGAATACAGCAGCTATGGGAATTGATTTTAGCTTATTCCCACTTCGAATTAGCCCACAAAAAATTAAATATTTAGGAATTTGGATTACATGTGTTTTCCAAGACACGTTCAAAGCTAACTTTTCACCACTTTTAACCCAACTTAAACAAGACTTGGAATGTTGGAATTTACTCCCCTTATCATTGGGAGGCAGAATTAACATAATTAAAATGAATGTTTTGCCCAAATTTCTCTATGTATTTCAGTGTGTCCCCTTATATTTATCTAAATCTTTCTTTATGTCCTTGGACAAGTTGGTATCAGGATTTATATGGAATAAGAAAAACCCTCGAATACGGAAGAGAATTTTACAACAGCACCGTCAATTTGGAGGATTATCCCTCCCTCACTTCCAGTTTTATTATTGGGCGGCCAATATGAGATCAATGTTGTTTTGGAAGGACTTTTCACCTGCTGACACTATCCCTGAATGGTTACAAATGGAAAACTCTTCCTGTTTCCATACTTCCTTACACTCATTACTCTGCTCAAAACTTCCTCTTTTGGAACCTATATCTAAATTCACCTCAAATCCAATTGTAAAACACTCGTTTAGAATTATAACACAGTTCAGACGAGCTTTTGCCCTCAAAGATCTTTCCACTTCGGCTCCTATAATAAAAAACCATCAGTTCATGCCATCAGTCTTTGATAATGCCTATCGTGAATGGGTTAACAGAGGAGTTACCAGAATAGAGAATCTCTACATTGATAACACTTTTGCATCATTTGATCAGTTAGCGCTTAAATTCAACATTCCTTATTCACATTTTTTTTTAGATTTTTACAGCTCCGTAGTTTTGTATCAAAATCAATTGCAAACTTCCCAGTCCAGCCACCCAGCTCCCTCTTAAACTCCATTTTGAAGCTTAACTCAAGGTCCAATGGGGCCATTGGTAAAATTTACTCCTTACTAAATACACATAATTTGGAACCTTTGGTATCCCTAAAGAATCAATGGGAGGGAGAATTGGGATGTGAGCTTTCTGAGGAGACCTGGGAGAGGGCTTTAGATAGAATACATTCGTCTTCAATCTGCTTACGACACACAATTATCCAGTTCAAGGTTTTACATCGTCTTCACTGGTCTAAAGTGAGACTAGCAAAGTTTAAACAGGGCGTCGATCCTATCTGTGACAGATGCGGATTACTACCAGCCACCCTTTCACACTTGTTCTGGTCCCGTTTGAAGCTAGATCATTTCTGGCAGTCAATATTCAAAACCTTTTCATGTGTCCTACAAGTACCCATTGAACCATCTGCCATCATTGCCATATTTGGAGTAACCCCACCAGATACTCACCTTAACCGCGAGGCAAAAAACATCATAGCCTTTGCATCTCTCATAGCTAGGCGATTAATACTCTTCAAGTGGAAGGAGAAACTTCCCCCTACCTTTAAGATGTGGGTCAATGACCTTTTACACCTTCTGGTACTGGAAAAGATTCGCTACTCCACCAGAGGATGTGTTCAGAAATTTCATACTACATGGAAACCTTTCCTAAACTATATTGAGAAATTAGACGCCGCTAACGTTGGTGATTTATGTGACTGAACCTGCATTGCTTTGAAATTCATAAGGACCATTATTGTTTTCTCTTTCAGTTTGTTTAGCTTTTTCCTTTTTTTTCCCTTTTTTTGACTTCTTTGTTTCATGCACTAAAGTAAAATATTAATATATTATAATTTGTTTTTCTGTATTCTTTTTATATTTTTGTGCATTTTTTTTCCTTCTTTTCTTTTTGAATTGCTACATATATATATATATATATATAAATATGTCTTTTTTTTTTCTTTTTTCTTTACGTATACATATATATCATATTTGTAATTGTTAATGGTACGGTGGTGTTGTTGCAGGGATGGGGCTCTGTTGGAGCATGGGGGGTTATGTTTATGTTTATATGCTTATTTGTAATATCACTGTCCATATATGGAAAAATCAATAAAAAAGACTTGGAGGAAAAAAAAATTGTGGTGTGTTGGTTTGTCCAAAAAGAAGTTGTACAAAAGTATTATATTCCAGAAGGTTTGAGAATGAAAAAAAAAAAGCAATCATGCAAATGGGTTCCTTGTTGTTTGGCCAGAGAAGCAGTCCAAATGGAACCACGGAGGAAAGTTTCCAGGTGACCTCCCAAGGGAGAATGAAGATCCTGACACCAGACAGAGTTTATATAGGATGAACTCCTGTCTGATTGGCCATTGTTTGTTTGCAGGGATGGGTCGTGGTTGAGACTTAACCCGTCTGGTTGGCTTCTCCTGGACCCTCCTTATGATTTGGTCCAACACAAGCAGTTAACGCCTTGAGAGTGTGATAGATGGAGAAAAAGAAGGAGGGAACGCCACCTGGACTGGTAAAGGACAAACTCCCCTTCCTACCAATGTGTTGGAGGGAGGACAGTGCCCTTAATTTGAGAGACCACACACTCAGCATTTAAAGACCAGTGCCCTCTGTTTGAGCGACCACTGTCTCTGCCTTATCTTTATTGATCACTACCTGAACTCATGAGTGCTTACCTATGTTGCCTGCAGACACCCAGTTATTGATCTGTTTCACATGCTGTGGTGCAGGCCTATGCAGGATTGCTACTTTAAGGTGTTTGATTGATGCATTTCTTTAATTAAATGGAATTTTACCCAAACAAAATCCTATAGCATGATACCAAACAAAAGCTGAACTCCACACCCGGTCCCTGTGTTACAAACTGTATTGATGGCTACCCACTGCATAAAGTTGACAGCTTTAAATATCTTTGGGTAACACTTGATTCAGAACTCACATTTAAACGTCATTTAAATGATCAATTACTCAAGGTCACCTTTGTTATTAATATGTTGTATCGCTCTAGTAACTGCTTTAAATTTAGTGTGGTAAGAGACTGGCCACACTTCTACTTCCAAACATGAACTATTGTGATGTGGTATTCAAATGCTTACAAATCTGATCTTGTTTCACTTCACACAGCCTACAATTGACTTTGTACATTAGTCCTCGGTTGCCCTTATCACACCCATCATTGCATGATGTATAATAAACTCAACTGACCATCATTGATTGTGAGAAGACACATGCACTGGTTTCCTCTTATATATACTGTATACTTTAATTATCCCCCTTATCTACAGCAGTTTCTTATACCATATGCATATGAGACATTACATTTGCTGAATAAACGTTGGTATCAAATGGGATTTATTTAAGTTTTGAGTCAATAAATACAACACTCATAAACAAAGGTGCAAAGACACAAAGTGCATAAACAAGAAATGGCTGCAATACAAATAGTCAGTAAAGTAATGACATATGTTGTACAATCTATGAGTGAGCCTCAAATCATCATTCTAGTAATTGCTGCTGGCATCGACAGCTCACTGTGCCATCACTCAGCCCAGTGCACAATGCTGGTTTAGAATGCCATGTCATGGACACACACACACACACACACACCAGTTGACCGTCCTGTTTCCTCTTCTTTGCGAGGACTCGTTCTTTTTCCAGTCTGCTTCCATCCAGATCATAACTGGACCCCTCCAGGGCCCCAGAGCACGCAGACTTTCCTGAAATGAAATAAAGGGCACTAATGTGATTGGGGGGAGTGAGAGAGAGACAGAGAGAGACAGACAGACAGACAGACAGACAGACAGACACACACACAGTGAGGGAGATGGAGGGAGAGGGAGAGAGGGAGAGAGAGAGAGAGAGAGAGAGAGTTTCTAATTTAATAGAAACACCATCAGGCTAATGGAACTGTGGATTGACCGCCCTGCCCACACACACACACACACACACACACACTTGGGCTTTTCCTCCCCCCCGTATTGTACCTTATGAGCGTGGGAACTAATTAGCATTCACAATACGTTGGGCCGCAGAGTGAAATGAATGTGCCGAGGGACTAGGAGACGCGAAAGACAAACCAGTGAGTGTGATAGATGGAATGGTGACGGGCAAAGATGCAATGATACAGGATGAAAATTAAAAAAAGAAAAAAGAAAAATAGCTCTTCCCTCCCTCGCTGGATTGAAGGCAATAAAGACAAGTGACATGATGTCTTCCAAAGCAGACAGGTAGCCAATTATTACAGTGGAAGTGTTTTTTTTTTTGTTGTCGAGGCTTTGACAAAGAGAATGAAGACTGAGGAGGTGGAGAAGCCAGGTTTAGGCCATATTCAGTCACAGGACGGATGATTTGTCACTTGCAACCTGTCCTTGAAAGGCAAAATCACAGCCTATGCCCTTGCTCGTCACAATCCATCTCTTACATAGATGGTTTTGATTGGCAAGTCACCTCTACCCCTCAAATCAGGGGATATAGCTCAGATAGAGAACAATGCCTTTATTTATCTCACATTGGAGAAATGTGCATGGTAGAACAGCATAGCAGTGCAAAGAGAGAAATAAAAAAGAAATAAGTTATATATACAAGTTAAATGATGTAAATACATGTATGTATGTATATATGTATGTTTTTGTATGTGCCAGCTAATGTTGTTTGTATTTCTTCTGTTGTTTCACAGGATGATTTTATATTATGGGTTATTGGTCATACGCTGGGTTATGCATCACGTGGTGTGGGTGGGACATCGGCAGAAGCGAATATCAGCTGCTCTTCACCTGGCAGTTTTTTTTGAATGAACTGAGAGGGTGAGGGAGGGGATGTCCCACTTTTGCTGACCGCTTTCCTTTTCTTGGCCTTATTTTTGTTTTGAACCGCATTTTGTGTCACTCAAACGCCATGCAATAAATCTACAATAGCAACAAGCTGTGACTTCATCTATCAGCGCGTCCGGCAGGTATTTTCCCCCCTTACTTAGCCTCTTTGCGACTATATTTGTTTTCTCCTGGTCCTTTGGATAGTCGCTCTACAGTATTTGTGTGAGGAAACCCACACAAAACTGAGAGAACCTGCACAATTTCTATTGTTTTATATATAATAGAAGCCTTTAAATGATGTTGTTGTAGACGTCACATGGTTTGCTATGTTGTTCTAACAACAAAGATGGGACCAGTATCTTAGAGTGGGGAACATACAGCTCTAGCCTACATGGTGCCATAATGTGGCTTTCAAACCAGCTCTGGCAGTGGAAAACCTAACTGTATTTTAGCTGTTTCGAGAGTTGAACAAACTCTTAACAGGTGACCGGGCCAACAAACATGCTGAGCGACGTTCCAAAGGCCTTTAACTGAACTTGCACAGGTATTGGTAAAGGGCACAATCAGTAACAATGAGTAACTTCTGCTGTGGTACAGAAACTTAAGATACTCTGAATAATCATTTTTCTGTCCCGCAGAAGCAAGAGCAGCCACAAACTGCCACCTACCACCTTGATATCGGACCTCATAGTTCCTGCCTTGACGTCCCCAAGTGGCCAAATCATACATTAAGTTGAGCTCACAGTTGGTAGCCTGTTACTACATTTACAGCCACTCTTGGTATTGTCTTTTTTTTTTTCTCTCTCTTTTTGAAGGTTTCTGTCCAACAACTCCGCTGTTGAACTGCTCACTAAAAGACTCTTCCTCGCTCTCCCCTCTGTGTCATAAGAACACATTTCTTTGAGCCCTCCTGGTTCACCTTGCGCTCCATTCCATCTCTCATCCTTGCTGCCATCCCTCCTTCTTAAACAGGGAGATATCTCTTTTGTTTTCTCCTATGAAAGTGATTGCAATATAGCCCTTCAAAAAAAGAAAGAAAAATAAAACAATGGTTTACGGCCGTTGCTTGCATTCACAGCAGATGTGATACAGTCACAGCAATCCAGTCGTACCCCCCCCCCTCCCTACACACACACACACACACACAGACAGCACAGCTACAACCCAACCTATGGCAACTCTTCCTGTTTGTCATGTCGTGAGGTCGAACCCAGATCAACTGGATGGCTGAGCCAGGCATTACATCACAGTGTGGCTGCCCATCAAACCCTTCTAGCAAAACTACACGATCAAACACATGTATGACGTGCGTGTGAGCAATTAAGAGTGTGGGCACCTGCTTATGATAATTGGACCTGGCAGTGCTTTAAGATTACGTTTAAATACAAAACAGCTTTTTGCCAGCATTCAATCCTGCTTAGACCAAGAATGGATGAATTAAACATTACATTTCCTGTCCGCTGGCCTCGTACAGCTGGGGAGCTGAGTTGACCTGCCCAGAATAAAGCATTCTGAACAAGTGTCATTCTGAACATCTGTCATGTTTTTGTTATTATAATTATTATTAGTTTATTATTATTATTATTATTATTATTATTATTATTATTATTATTATTATTAGGCTGAACTGTTCCTGTGAGCCAGTGGTTTTGTTTTTTTTTTACAAAGATTTCTTTGACTCTAGAAAAGCATATGCCATTAGTGCACCAACAAGGGGCAAGATGAAGCAACTAACCTGATACATTTGGTAGTAAATCTGTTAATGTAGAAGATTTTATTTATCGGCATATAATTAATCATTCATTCATTTAGTTAATTAGAGGGGCGACACGGTGGTGCAGTGCTTAGCGCTGCCGCCTCACAGCAAAAGGTTGTGGGTTCAATTCCGGGCCTGGGACCTTTCTGTGTGGAGTTTGCATGTTCTCCCTGTGTCTGCGTGGGTTCTCTCCAGGTTCTCCCTGTGTCTGCGTGGGTTCTCTCCGGGTTCTCCGGCTTCCTCCCACACTCCAAAAACATGCATGTGAGGTCAATTGAACATTCTGAATTGTCCGTAGGTGTGCAATGTGTGTGTGTGAATGGAATATGTGGCCCTGTGATGAACTGACGACTTGTCCAGGGTGTCACCCTGCCTTTGCCCTAAGACAGCTGGCGATTAAAAAGTCTATTTGAAAAAGGAAATATCACTATTTTGTGACAAGTAGTTGACTTGTAAGGGTAAAGTTATTGTGCTGGGGCAGTTGATGTCCTCTTGAGCCGTCATGAGAAAAGCATTGTGTGCACATGTATCCCAGAGCCATCATGGAGTCTCCTGGAGAAACCAGCTTCGCTCGGACCAGACAAGAAGAGATTTTTCTGTCCGTCCTGATAGTGGCCATTCCCCCATTTTAACCATCAGTGACACAAATTAATTCCAGGCCTTAGTTGCAAGACTGGAAACACTACTAGAATGAGCAGGACCAAATATCATTCCAAACCCAGTACTGTGTTATAGGGTAGGAACACAGTACTGGGGGAGCAATCTTCATGTTAACATGCACGTTAGAGCACCGTCTCATGGGATGAGATGACGTCACGTATCAGATCAGATCACGTATCATTAGACAGTAACATATTAACACATTTGATATGCTGGACCCTTGGTAAGGTCGCAGCGGAGCTTCCCAGACAGGGCATTGTAAAATATTGCGGTATTTTTGTGACCACATGGTTCAGTAGTCAGCCTGAGGTCATGGGGTTTTATGGCCAGATTCATTAAAAACTTTAATTGGAGATGTTTGGATGTTTGGGTGGGTGGGGTAGGAGGCGGACGCATGGAGACAACCTGACATTAGCATCGGCCACACTGAGACAATGTCCTACTGGAATGTATCATTATCCTCCTCTCTTTGTGTGAGTGTGTGTGGGTGTGGGCGGGCAGGCGACGGTGAGTTATTCGCTGAGGTAACATAAGGGGTCTGCATCAACTGCTAGCATTAGCAGGCTAATAACGACTGCTTGGGTCGGCAGACGAACTAATGTGCTGGTGGCGTCAGATGTGTCCACTTGTGTCTTTGCGTGTGTGTGTGTGTGTGTGTGTGTGTGTGTGCGTGCACGGGTGGATTTTATGACTGAGATGACTGAGGGAGGAAACATACCTCTTAAATTGCCCAATGTGACTCCCTGTCTCGATGTGCAGACATTCCTTATAAAGCACATTTAGTAGTGATAGGGTTTCTTGGCTCCTCTGACACCAATTTATACAGTCGCACACACACACACACACACACACACTCACACATAAAGTACATCATCATAAACACAGAGGTCAAACAGGTTGCAACGTTTAAATTGTTGTTGGCCAACCACTCTTTTGTTCGACTTCAACTGTGTTATTTGGGTGTTTTGTGATGCCATGAATATCAAACCCTTTGATGATTTCAGAGGAATTTTTAGATTAATGGCTTCTAACGTGACTCCTAACGTAACACGTGACTCACATTAAAGGGTTTGCCCACACAAACAGACTCACATGAGTTGAGCTCCTCTCAAATCATCCGACTGGAGAATGCAATTCCAAAATCAACTCTTTTGGGTTGACGTGTCAATACGTGCTATTTGGGCCCGCTGTTTCTAATAACTAACTGATATTTCTACGCTTTACCTTCTAAAATGCCTTGTTTTTGCTCTTTATATTCATCCCTTTTCCTCCTCCCTCTTCTCAGCTGCTTTTTTGTCTCCCAGATGGCATCACAGATAGGTCGGTGGTCCTGCTGAGCTTTGCTGCCTGTCACACCCGTGACCATGCTGTGTGGTCAGCAGGGGTGGCAGAAGTATTCACATTCTTTACTTAAGCACAAGTAATGACACATAATACTCTAGTAAAATTAAAAGTTCTGATTAAACTCCTTTACTCAAGTAAACAGGTTCTGAAAAAGAACTTAATTAAAAGGTAAACATGATATATTTTTGTTGCTATTAATGAAACAACAGTCATTTAAAATGTTGGGGGAAAAATGAAAAGGTTGTGGCAGAATAATCTTGACTGACCAAGCCCAAAGCAGTGATACTGTAAAATAATCTCCCTCTAAATCCATGATCCACTTTCACATTCAACTACACAACAGCGTAGTTTAAGTAGCTCCACTTTAGGCAGCAGCAACAACAACAAAAACTACTACAAATGACTTCTAACAGATTGTGTATTTTTTGGAAAAATACCTTTAAATAGCAAAGTGTAATGTGCAGGATTCCCTAATGTTAGAAGTGGAAAGTACAGATATTTGTGTTAAAATGTAGGGAGCAAAAGTAAAAAGTCATCAGAAAAAGAAATACTCAAGTAAAATACGGATTCCTGAAAAATCTACTTAAGCACAGTAACAAAGTATTTGTGCTTTGTTACTTCGCTCCTCAGGCTGTCAGTCGGAAACCACCTCTCACCCATGTTTCGCCTTTAATCTAATGTTACTTCAAATCAATACATGCATTTTCTTGCAAAGTTCTGACCACAAAGCAGATTTAGTGCCAACAGGTAGAAATAACCAGCCCTCCTTTTCATGATTATAGGTTTGAACCAATTCATCTTTGGCCAATTTTTCTTTTGACAAATGTATTAAATGTATCAAAAGTCAAACACTATGCTTGGATAATTGCTATTCTATATATAAATATACACAGCACAGTCCATTTTTACTGCTCTTTTTCAACATTCATATTTGCATTTTATACATTTTGCACTCAAACAAAATCCTGTTTCCAAAAAATTTAAAAATAAAAAATAAACAAACAAAATATTTGATCTTACAAGTTTTACTCCACCCTGTTTCAAAACAGACGGGTAATTCAGAAAGCTTGAGTTAAATCTGACAAAAATGTCAGAGGAGGTGGTGATAGTGCAGGCCCCCTCCTATACATTTGGTTCAAGGCCAAACATGAAATGCAAGAGGTCTGTTTTCCTGCTTTGAAGCACATCTGGTGAGTCTGATCTGTGCCGGTGTAAAGTCTGAGACACATTCTAAATGTTAGACTGACGCAAGTATTTCATAAAATAACTTCAATTTTCCTTTACGACTTTGAGCTGAAGCACAGAGAGAGAGGAAAAGCTCCTTCAATTTCATCTGATCCAGAAAACTTTATTGAACATTCAATTACACCGATCAGTTTGCCCTCCGCGTGTGGCCTCATCTCACCCAGTTCTGGAACGTGCTGTTTCACCCAAAGATCTCGCTAAGTCTCAACACCAGGTTCTAGGCTTAGTCAATGAGGACATTAGGTTGTGAGGAGGTATGAGATCAGATCTTAGTTAAGTGAACAAGACAACATGTGATGTATAGTTGCGCAGCTGAATAAAGACATATCATACTTTCAAGTGGTTGACCCAAAGACAACACGTTTTCAAGTGAAAGATCATAGTCTAACCCAGGTGTGGGCAAACTACGGCCTGGGGGCCATATGCGGCCTGTTAAGCTTTTTAATCCAGAGTCCTTTCAATAAAGAGCAAAATACCGTGGGGTTTGCAGCACAAGAAGTAATTGTTTTCCTGAACGTGACATCATCAAGGGCAAAAAGTGATGGCAGAGTCAGGAATGCCCCGCCCACCTGTGCTTCCATCCATTCACACAACATCCTGCTCATCTTGAAGACACGCACACGCTTGCACACACGCACAGATCAACACCTCTAAAGGCTTCTGGCTCCAAATCAAAAGGGGATGAGCCCTTCTCAGATGGAAATAAACTGTAACGTTTAACTTTTATGAGGAACCAAAACAACGCGCAACGTATATAGGTGGTAGGCGTATAGCCTCCCAGGTTACTCTCCCGCATCACGTCACTTCCAGGTCACTGGAGAGGGAGAGCCTTGTTTCGTAGAGCTGCATGGGACTGCCTCATATCGTTTTGCCTGGCTTTGTGTCGGTGAAGGCCGGCGACTGTGTGGGCTCCTCTTCCTCACCCTAGCGCGAGTGCGCATGTGTAAGGCCCCGTAAAGGGGAACCCATCAGCTGGCGGGGTCCGCTGACATTGCAGCCATGTGGTCGCCCCTGCTGTTCTGTCTCCTGGCTGAAAGTAGTCGTTTGGGGTGCCTGTTGCTGCTGCGGTGCATGGTTCCTTGTCCCGGGGCTGTGTTCCTGCTGCTCCGGCTGCCGCCCCTCTCCTCGCTGCGTTCACTCCCGTCCACTCGGGTGTTTACGACTTGGCGTTGCTCAGGCAGCCGAGGCTACTTTTCATATCGGGCCAGATCCAACATGGCCACGCCAGACTAAATATTTTTAATTCATCTTTTAGACAATGTGATTTGAGTCATCTCGATTATGATTATTTCTTTATTTCTTTATTTGTTTTATTTCTTTTGAAGCCCTTTTGTTATCTTAGTTTCAGTCCCTTAATTTCTTTGTTGTTGTTTTTTTTTATATTAGTTTGTTATTTTTCTTTTGTAGGTTAAATACTTGATTGGGGCAAGTGTTCTCTTCTTTACGGGGTAGTTATTTTGTTTTCAGTTGCTGCAGGCCAGTGGTGCTGGTGATTTAGGTAGTGGTGTCGCCCCCTGTGTGCAGTGTCTTCCCTGGGTTGTGGTGAGTTCACGAGGTGTGAGTGTGATCGTCACTTATCCTTTTGGTGTATTTTGATTTGTTTAACTTTTGTTTGGACTACCATCCTCCCCTCACTAGCTTTGTCCACCTGTAGGCCGCAACTCCTGATCAATTCTTTTTTCTGTTTCTTTTCCTTTTGTTGGTATGAATGGAGTTTTATGGTTTCTAACACATTGTGAAAAATTAAGTGTTTTCTTGTCTGTAAATATTGGAAATCATGCGTCTCGTCATCCGGGGTTAACAAACCTGTGTGCCTTAATACAATTCTTTAGGTGAAATTCCTGAGGTGGCGTTGTCAATAAAGATAAATTCTTGAAACACCTTTCGCTCTCCCGCCACAAACTTGGCGTTGTCAGCAGGATCCATGTAGCACTATGTGTGAGTCCATGAATTCCTCATTTGTGTGGCAGCCTGTGCCGAGCACGAGGACGTGCTTGTAAAAAGAGGGGGAGAGATGTGACAGTGGCGGTCCTGTCACTAGGCCTCCAATAGATCATGAGCCCTGGTTACTTGGCCAAGGGGATATCCCTTTGGCCGAATGGTTAAACGTGCATGGCTGTTACCCGGGAGTCTGGGGTTCAGAGCCTGCCCGGGCCCTCTGCGCCTTGCCACACGTGGATTTTGTTGTTAGGAGTATAATCCTCCTCCAACAATCACACTCACTCACACACACACACACACACACACACACACACACACACACACACACACACAAACACTAGACTTTGTCACAAAGTTGCACGTAATCACAAACGCAGTAGCGGCAGGAAGGAGGTGATGTCAGCTGAGCCTCTTCCTCCTGCAGTCAACTCCACCCTCCCCCACTATCAACCGCAGGAAGTGTATGAAAAAAGAATGTCCTTTGATATGGACCCGTGGTTCTCAACTGGTGGAGTCTCAGGACACAAAATATTTTTTTCCTCATCTTGAAGTCATGACCCAAATTTAGCGTGCAAAGCTAAAAACACGAGCCCACTTTATATCATGTCTAGTCAGTAAATTATTGAAATCGTTGAATTGCCCCTTGAAAAGTGCCCCCCGAAGCCGAGAAACGCTGGTATCGACGCTGCCTTCACAGCAGTGACGCGCAGTGAGGTTAATGGCTGGTGAGGTTAATGGCTGGTGAGGCACTGACTTCATCGCAATCAGATTTACAAACATGTGAACCCTATGGAGTATCTTATTCACCATTTGATTGGCAGCAGTTAACGGGTTACGTTTAAAATCTCATCTCAGCTTTCTTCACACATACAAATTGTAGCACACAAAATAAAGCACATTTAGTTTAAAAAAAAAAAACAACAACATTATGGTCTTAACTTAACTTATAAATGAAATCCATGTGCCGCTCCTTCTGAACAGAAGCATCGATAACTTGATCATAGAAGTTGTCCTTGCCGTCCTTTCAGTTACACATGAAAAGTTTTCGTGTGTACCACTTCGTTTGAAAAGAGTGAGTCTTCTGTCCCGTAGTCCCGTATGGCTTTTGACATGGTGGACCACTCCATTCTCCTCCAAAAGCTGCGCCAACTGGGTGTTGAGGGCACCGCACTGGACTGCAGGCTTCCTTAAGGGCTCGGTTTTCGGCCCCCTGCTCTTCATTTATTACCTGCCTCCCCTTGGTCACATAATTCGGAATTTAAACCTGAACTTTGATTGTTACGCTGATGACACTCAGATCTACCTCAGCACCAAATCCACTCACAACCCCCTGCTCACCCACATTGAAAACCGCATCTGTGCAATGAAATCCTGGCTAACCCACAACTTTCTCAAACTCAATACAGACATCTCACTCACCATCGACAATGTAATCATCACTCCTTCCCCCCCTGGCACACAACCTTGGCATCACCCTTGACCCTACCCTTTCCCTTGCTCCTCATGTTGACTCCGTCAACAAAACCTCCTACTTTCTCCTCCGCAACATTGCCAAAATCAAACACTGCCCTCCTCCTGCCTTGATTACAGCACCTCCCTCCTCATTGGCATCTCTGCTCGCTCTCTCCATTCAGATGGTCAGGAACTCAGCTGCCACCTCTCACTGATACCATCCTTCACACTCTCCACTGGCTCCCTGTCAAACAACGCATCATCTTCAATTTACTCCTTCTCACCTACAAAGCCTTACACAGCATGGTGCCCCCCAATCTATCTGACCTCCTCATCCCCTCCCGTGCCCTCCACTGGCACCCCCTCCACTTCCTCCACTGTCACCCACACGCTACCACAATTAAAGCTGAAGAGCTAGGGGACCAAGCTTTCTGGCGTGCGGCACCCTGTCTCTGGAACTCCCTTCCCCAGCCTGTCCGTGACTCACCCTCTCTCCCCATTTTAAAATCCTGTCTAAAAACCTACCTGTTTGCCGAAGCCTTCCCTTCCCTATCCTTCCCTACGTCTAACTCCCTGACAATCCTATTTCTACTGTTTGTATGTTGTGGTTTTGTTGTTGCCTATTCTTGTCTGTATCCTGTACCTTTTATGTTGTTATTATATTCTGCATAGCGACTTTGTGTTATTGAAAAGCACTACATAAATAAATTACAATAATTAAGTAATAAAAAAGCTGGATTTCATCAATTTCTTCAGTGTTTTAAGAGTTCAATAAAGAGTGAAATACCGTGGATCTTCAAAAACACAGATTTTGTTGTATCTTTGATTTTGTTCAGTTTTAATTCGGGACTGAGCCCCGGCGATAGACTAGCTCTGAAGCAGAGCAGGTCATTGCAAGGCGAAGACCTGCTTGTTCTTCGTATGTGTCACACTGCGGTGAGGTTGCGTCTTGTCTTGGTGTTGTCTCGTCATTTCCTGTTTTATTTTGACATCCTTACTAACCTTCCTCTTGTTTCAGATCACTTCCCCCTCATGTGCCACCTGTGCGTCTGACCCAATTACCCATTGTCTCCACCTGTGCCTCATCACCTCATGTGTTTAAAGTCTATGTCTCCCTTGTCTTGTGCCAGAGTGTCTTGTGTCGTCACGTCTAGCGCCCTGCCACTGCCCAAGAAAACTCACAGTAAGACGGTTCATCCTCGAAGACGAGTGATTTTTTATTCTTGATAAATTTTTGTTCTTGTTTTTAGTTAATTGTTCCTGAGATTCTGTTATTTAGACCCTCTTAGAGATTGATTTTTCGTTTCTACTTTATTAGCCCTTTTGCATTCCTCCCAGTGAGTGCTTTTGGTTTCGATCTGTTTTAGTCTAGGTTTATCCTTTTAGTTATATGTAGCTTGCCCCGGTTTCCTCCTTTGGAGTGATTTTTAGTTTATCCCTTGTTTTCCCCATCCTCGGTCCCTTTATCCATTGAGCAATTTATATCTTGCCCATTTTTCATAGATTAGGGGTGAATTCCAATTCCTCCCTTAACCCTCAATCTCAAAAATTATTTATTGTCTTAGTTTAAGACTTTTTTATGGATTATTGACATCGTTGTTGCGTAACATTTTTTTTTTTTACTTTACGAGGTCTGTCAACCGGACCGGCGGTCCCGGCTTCACGTTACTTGTATACCTCGTTGTGTAGCGATGGAGGACTTCTTCCTTTTTCACCGTCTTTTTCTTTTTCTCCTTCTTCGTTGTTGTCTTCTTGAGAGACTGGATGTAGCTTTGGCGTAAGGCCGCCCCCTACAGTCTGAAGACGGAACCGCACTTAAGGGGTGTCCCATTTCTAAGCCCTTACACTTATTTTTGAGGGCCAAGAGTGAGGGCCAAAGATTGAGGGTTAAGGGCGAGGGTTGAGATTGAGGAGTTAAGGGAGGAATTGGAATTGGCCCTTGGTACTCTAGGAGTTTCACAGCCTGGTTATTTTGATCACTTGGTCTAGGGGTGTATTGCGTGTTGGGTACAATAAAAATCTTTGTCTCTCACTACCCTCTGCGTCTGAGTCCTGCCTTGAGTCCCAGCCTGACGGTATGTTTCTTTTTTTTTTATAGTTCCGCCGCCTTTTTCCGGCCAAATTTGACCTCCTGAACATGCGCGAAAAGTCAACAAATTTTGCATGCAGGTCAGAACTGGTGAAAAATTTGTTTTGTTTTTTTAAAGAATTTTACACACTTGCTCAATAGCGCCCCCCCACTAAAATAGCCATAGTGCCCTCTAGGAAGGTCGTAGACACAGGGGACAAAGACCCACATGTTCCATGAATTCATACCTAATTTCCCTAAATGCTAATCTCAAAACTCAAGGATCAGGAACCGTAGGTGCGACCGACTTGAAATCGGAGTATGATGTCGACCAGACCTTCATGACCTAGAATCATCAAAAACTTTATAATAGAGGCTTCAGTTTTCATTTTACGGCCCTTCAAAGTAAAGGTCTTTATCAACAAAAAAAAAATTAACCCCATTTTCACCCCTTTCCCGTATTCCAAAACTCACCAACTTTTGCGTGCAGGTCAGAGCTGCCCCAAAATTTGATTTCTTGAAAGAAAAATTCAAATCCACTCAATTGCGCCCCCTAGAGAAAATGGGGACTGTCTACCCCATTATCACCCCCTTAACACCCCCCCACCAAATTTTGATCACTTGTCAAGGCTGCGAAAATCTTTCTGTGATTAAGAAATCAGGGCAAGAGCTCCTACACCTCGGCTACCTACAGGCCGAGACGTGAAAAAAACACTAATCTGGCCGTAGTACCCCCTAGGAATGTCGCATCGACGTGCAACAAAAGCCCACACGTCCCTCTCTTCAACCTCTACATTCCACACTCTTTAACTTTTTTAATGCGACAAACAGGAAGTGAAATACTGTCCGTTCATTCACTGGCCACGCCTACACCGTTATTTACACTTGGATAGTTACACAGTTAGATTCCTGAAGACCTTGGCTAAACAATGATGCCAATATCTTTCCTGTAGATACATAAATGGCCGAGTTGGAAGCATTTGTTTCCCAGGTTTCAAAAGCCGAGACATGAGAAAAAAACTTTAATGGCCGTAGCGCCCCCTAAGAACGTCAAAAATTTGTGCAACAAAAGCCCATGCGTTCGTCCCATCAAGCTCTATGTCGCGTAAGCTATAATTTTTGATTTTTTTTTTTTTAACGTTCCAAGTATATCCATAAATATGAACTCAATGATTTAGCTGGTAAGCATTTTTTATTGTCTTTTGCTTTTTTCAATGGATAAAATTGTAAATTTGGAGACACCAGAAAACAAAGTGCAATTGCCTGTGATATATTCATATTAATGACTTTATTTATAAAATTTCAACTTAAAACTCGAAATTGTCACTCACTTGTGTCATAAACATCAAAAACAGGCAAACATCTTGTCAGATACACTTCTTTGAGAATATTCAGTGGCTTTGATTGTTTCCTTGCCAATCGCTAATCCTCATCTCTTTCTCTTGCGTTGGCCTCAGTTCCATTCGCTGTTACTACTTTGCTGTGAAGACGCTCATCAACATCGGCGGTCTGCCGGATCCAACCACCCTCTTTGAGATTGTCTTTCAACTCATCAACTACTTTGTTGGAGTCTTCGCCTTCTCTATCATGATTGTACAGGTACCCGTTTCTGCATACGTCTATTTGCTGTAGGTGTTGTCCAGTGCTGTGTCTCAATTCAGGTTCTGCGTCCTTGAGGTGCGCATTTTGAAAGGAAGTTGCGTCATAGCACTGCGCGAAGGCTTGTCCCAATTCCCGAGGGTGCTTAGGGCGCTCAAAATGCGCACTTGGAAATACGCACCCATTTTAGCCGATTCCAAGGATGCACCGCTACTATCCTTCGCGTACTTGGGTATCCCATGATGCTTTGCGTGCTGCTGCAAAGCATTGTGGGATCCTGGGAAGTCAGCTGAAATTAGCGGCATGTACTGGTTAAGACACGACACATAAATCTAAATATTGAAGTTTCGCATAAAGTATTCCGTTTTTAACGTAGGATTTTACTTATTTGATCATCCAACAGCATCGTTAGATGGCGAACCAATGGTTAGCTTGATACTATAAAAACGTCACTTCCGGGGTTGGCCAGCCGGAGGGAACGGCGGTGATGACACGAGGAAATACGCCGAAGGCTAGACCGTCCCGAGTGGTTACCGGGGAGGCGGGGTTTGGTCCGTCCTTCTAGGCTGGGAAGTCTAAGAACGCTTCCTTCAGACGGAGGACACTTGGTCTCAAGGGTGCAGAACCTGAATTGAGACACAGCACAGGTAACAAACTTAACTGTCCACGTGCATCCAGATGCAGGTCGTGGTCGGCGCTGCCACTGCTGGTCAGACTTACTACCGCACGTGCATGGACAACACTATTAAATACATGTCGTCCTACCGCATCGCCAAAGATGTCCAAAACCGTGTCAAGACCTGCTACAACTACACTTGCTAGTCGCAAGGCATGCTGGGTAAGGAAAGCTTCTCACTCACGTTCGCATTATGTACGTCTGTTGATAGTTGACATTGTTTTTTTTTTTTGACGTATTTAGTCTGATTTTAAAGGTCACATATTATACTAATTTTCGGGCTTTTGTATTTGACATCTGGCCCCTACAGAGCAACAACACACGATTTTCCGCGCTGAAAGCTTTTTAGATTTGCGTATCTCGCGGCTCGTTTCCTCGTATTTACTGCGTCCCGCGAAAACGCTCTGTTTCACTTCACTCCACCCCCAGCCTTGCCGGTGTACGCCCCCGCCCGGCCCACTCCGCTGTGATTGGTCACACTCTTCGTCGCTGCTGAGCCTCACTTCCTCAGTTTGGCGGTGCGGGAGTGAAGAGGAAACGGCAAACTTTACGAAACAGGCACAATTTAAACACTTACCGTCGTGAAGGCCTCACTCTTTAGCAGCTGTTTAGCGGCTAATCCAGCTTCGTACGGACCCAGCGTGGGCTGAGTTACGGCCGCAAGGCGGACCAAAGGTCCCTGGATGTTTTTTGTGCCTTCCGTGTCCCCGGAAATATATTTTACTTTTTGTACTGACCGTGTTTTTGTTTTGTATTTTTGCGAGACATTTTAATAGGGCTTAGAATGATTTCATTTCCTACTGTTGACTTGTATCAAAACACTGTCCGAGCAGAGAAAATATGTACGCTGAAACGATCACTTCAGTCAGAGTTGTTTATTATCAGACAAGAATATCTGCACAACTTAAGTCCACACCAAGCACAAAGCAGGAAGAGCTCTATACAACCGATGTCACCATGCTGGCAGCGTGAACATCGCTATAAGGAGTGAAACATGCCAGTCAAAATCGCTGCCTCTTCAGTTTCGCTGCCAGCGAACACAACACACATAACAAGCAGAGCACGTAGTTGCGGTGGTGGCTAACAGTTCATCAACACGATTCAGCGGTTGTACGTTGCAAGTAGTCTTAAAACTAATGTTGCTTGAGGTCACAATACACTTACAGTCCTCTTACATGTTTTCAAATATTGTCGCGGCTGACTATTCTCTCGTTGTCCACCGGTCAAGCCTGTCTCACTCCCTTTGCCGACCGGACCGCATTAGGCTGAACAAACCTCCAACATTTTCTCTGTTCGTTCCACTGCGACGGTTGTGGTCCTTGGTGCTTCGGTAGTCGCTCTGTATTTTTTATTTTTTTTCATTTCCCTGACAAAACATTTTCTTGGAGCAGCGCACTGCGACATGACTTCCGGGGCAGAGCGGGGGAGGGCGGAGCCAGTCTGAGAGTGTCTGAGCTTGGCCATGAAAGGAGCTCCGGAATGCAATTACGTTGTTGCGTTCCCAGTGTTGAAAAAATCTCCATGAACAGAGAGTTTAGAACCATTTGCAGGGCTCACGTCCAAACGCATGAACCTCATTATTCGATTCTTTGACGATAGAGTTCAACATTGTAACAGCTTTTAAAGCTCAGAAAAGTGGAAAAGCATCATAGGTGCCCTTTAAGCATAGCAATACATCATCTAGGCTCTTTTATTACTTAGGTGCTGTGTTTGAAATTGCAGCGCGCACAGAAAAACTGCATTTGCCGTGTAAGATTGAAGGACTCAGTTGAACCTGTAGACGTCACTGCACAGATAAAGTTCACACATTTAGTACAACAATGTAAATATTTTTTGAAATGTAGGCGAAACCCCTCTCTGGTGGTCTGTTAATATTAAAATGACATAAATTCAAGCGTACATTCCTATTATTGATGATTAGTTTCTGCTTTGTGCTGCGTGTTTTTAGGAAAAGTGATGATATTAGATATTTACATTTTCAATACAGCAGTTGATTATTAATCTGTTCATTAAATGCGTGTGTTTAATGGGCCCCAAAACCAGCTTAACATACTGCCAGACGTTTTGCAGATATGATAACAAGTTTGTCTGTGTGTGTGTGCGCGTGTAATGCATGTGCGTCTCTGTGTGTGAAACGAGGCGTGGTGTGAACCCAAATGTAGCACAAACAGCGTAGTAGAAATTGCAATGAGGGGGTAGGTGTTGGATCAGGAGCAGGCCCGAACCAACAAGGGCCAGGGAACAGGCAGACAGACACCAGAGACGCAGAGGCTGTAGACGTGGTCGGGGGCAGAAGGCTGGTCGGGTTGCCGGGGAGCTGGCGGTCGAGGCAGGTCGGGTTGCTGGGAGGCAGGACGTCAGGGATAAACGGGGTCGGAACCGAGAAGGCAGGAGGCGGATTACCAAGAGCGGAAGCGGGCAGGTCAGAACACCAGGGAAATCCAAGCTGGATCGGGTCAGGGACAGGCTCGGTCGACAACGGGTGATCAGGCAGAGACCCGCTGGAAGGTCTTGCATGGGGACAAAGAACAATCTGGCAAAGAATGGGTGTGGAGCAGGAGCAAATATACTGAGCTGATTGCAGATGAAGAGCAGCTGTGAGCACAGGTGAGTGGAGTGGCTGATGAGGTGGGAGTGGCTGGCATGCTGAATGGAAAAGTACTGTGACAGTGTGTGTTCAATGAACTTTGTTTGATGGGCTTGACGATACAAGTGTGTGGATATATTTACATGTATACACGTGTGTATATATAGATATAGATATAGATATAGATATATGCTGATATAGCCACGTCTCTTGTGAATTTTGATTAAATAAATGAAGATCTCTGAATTTTCTCTCCTGAGGTGTTTTTTTTGTTATCGTTTTTACTCTGTGAGTGTGAAGGCTAATGTGTTATTTTGCTCCTTGGGCCATATTAAGCTCTCTTCCTGATAAGGGTTTAGATGTGGATGTGAACAACATGACTTGAACACCACTCAGATTAGCTAAGTGGGTTTGCTCAACTGTGCGTGATTAAAACGTACTCACTCATCAAGAAACAAAAAACAAAAAACAGTAGAGTTCTTGTTGCACTGGTAAACCAAAAAATACTGTATCATTATGATCATTCAGCTCAAACAATGTTGAATTTTGTGTGTTTATATTTGACAGTTGGTGTCACATGACGTCACATGACCCCAAATTTGGTGTGGGTGTGTCTTAGGGGATCCCGATGAAGCAGGAAGTGGCCCCAAGTCTCTAAGACAAAGTTGACCTTTGACCCTCACAGACTTGTATGGCATTAGGGTGAGCAATAAGGCTGGAATTAGGGTTAGGGTTAGGGTTAGTTTAAATTCGGGTTAGGGTTTCTGGGTTCCTCATGGGTTAGAAGCCCCAAATCTGGTGTGGGCGCTTCTTGGGGGCTCCTGATGAAAAAGTGGCCCCATAGACTTGCATTGAATTGGGGTTTGCGATAAGTGTTACATGTTACATGTCCAGAAGCTCCTTTCTTTGTTTTCCTCTTCTTTTCTCCCTATGTCCTCAAGGAAATACAAGATTGACGCCACCTAGAGGCTACGGGGCGAGCTGGGGAATGCAGAAAGGCAGGTGACGCTTGTGATCAAGAAGATTAGCTGCCACCTGTGGACTCCGAGGGGAGCTCTAGAATTGGCTCATTCAACCGACCAACGAGCCAATCAGCAGCGCAGTCACAGTTTAAAGGCCCTCCTCCTTCTTTGTTCTCTCTCTCTCACTTTGACTTGTGCACTGGACAGCCAGGTTTGTGGAGGGAAGGTTGGAACAAGGTAAGGACGGAGTACCCCATACGTTCATGCACGTAGTTGCATGAATGTATGTCTAAGTCTTAAACTCACCAGGTTATATGGGTTGTTGCCACCCCTGTATGTTTTGATGATTTGAGACGCCCTTTTTTTAAGCTAGATAGTGAGGTCTTTGTTTCATTTTCTTTCTCCTCAGACAGTTGAGTTAGGGCCTAGTTTTTTGTACTTTGTTGACTCTTTATTTGTCTCAAACCCTTTAGTTCCTGCATTCCCCTCCACACTCCACATCTGTTGGAATTTATACTCATTGCAAGTAAATATTCTTTTGAAACCAAAACCTCGAGTTCTTTCCTTGTTGTTGTCAGCCTCATCGTTACCTCCCTTAGAGTAACGGAACAAATGGGGGCTCGTCCGGGATATTCTGACAACCAGCAGGAAATTACTTGTCACCTTAGTTGAGCACATGAGAAAATGAGTTTCAACTTGCAAAAGTTTGGACAATCCTTCCATTGAGCAGGTTCATGCATGTGGTAAAGACGATTTATTGTTAATTGCAGCACACTTTAATATTCCTGTTCAAAGGAGTTTACTTAAAAAAGATATCAAGAGATGGGTCCTTGAAAAGTTGGTTGACTTAAAGGTCCTCAGTCCCACCCGTCCTGTGGCGGAGACTTTGGTTTATAATGTTCCTCCTCCTTCAGCAGAGGTTTTGTCGCAGAGTCAGAGAGCCAACGGAACTAGTTACTCCTCCTGTGGACCGTGGTGAGAAGTTAGCTCCAGCTACGTTACCTCACTTTGACCCTTTTTCTCCTCCGCCCTCCCCAGGGTCCGGTCTGAATTCAAAGCTCAAGGTCCGCTGAACTCGCCGACAGCCGGAGACCCATGTTGCAGTTCTCCCTGACTTGCCTATAGCTGGTGTTGATTTCCTTCTCTGTAATTACATTGCCGGGGGAAAGGTGAGACCAACTCCGATCATCCTGGATGTCCCTGTTGCAGCCGATGCCCCCCGTGACAATCAAGAATCTCTTGAGATTTTCCAGCCTGGGCAGTCACAAGGACTCAAGCTAAGAAGTACGGAGATGATCTATCAGACACGTTCCTCTTTGCAGATGGGCCAACTGGTTTTGAAGCTGCTGAGCCTCAGAATGGCAGTCATGAGCAAGCGGGCATCTCCAGCACTAAGGCAGTGGAGCTGCCGGCCACGAGAGAAGAATTAAGCAGTCCATTGAAACCATTTGTTTGGTCTAGTGAGTGGCAACAGTCCTTTGAGGATCTTAAGTGCCTTCTCAGCTGTAACCCTGTCGTGTCTGCTCCAAATTTTTCCTCATTGGCTAGAAGCCCCAAATCTGGCGTGGGAGCTTCTTGGGGGCTCCTGATGAAAAAGCAAGTAGCACCATGTCTCTAGGACAAAGTTGACCTTTGACCCTAATAGACTTTCATTGAATTAGGGTTAACGATAAGGCTGAAATTAGGGTTAGCTGGAATTAGGGTCAGTGCTTCAGGGTTCCTCATGGGCTAGAAGCCCCAAATTTGGCTTGAGTGTGTCCTGGGGGACAAGTGGGCCCGCTTGCCACTCCATAACTTCTCTTTGTTTGTTTTTTTAACATTTCAAGCAAATTATTTTACCATCTAAGAACAAACTGTTCTTGTTTTTTAGATTATTTCTTGCTTCATTTTCTTAATACCATGCTTGCATCCTGTTTCTCCTGATGTTTTATTGTGATACATATTTGCATTGCAA
>NW_027466073.1:2797500-2855000 GCF_046127955.1 Nelusetta ayraudi
TTTTCTTGAAACAACCAATATATTACCTCAATTAATATATATATATTTTTTTAGCCAGTTAGCCAGTTATTATCTATCGTAGAAAAAAAAAAACATTGCCTTGAAAATAAAAGGCTTGCATTGATTTTTTTGAAAGTGCTGAAGCCATTTTTCTTCTTCTTTTTTTTTTTTTACTCCACCACCACCACTATGCAAACCCTCATACTAGTTGACTTGTTCTAGTTTGAAACAGCGACAGAAAGAAAATTATTTCATCACTGGCCTTAAGCCTGCTTGCTATTATTTCCAGAGTCTCATAACTCAAAGCCGCCCTTGTGTTGGCGTTTGGTCCTCACGACAAGTGGCAAATATTCATTGGATGAAGGCATTGATTTCTGCGGATAAAAAAAAAAAAAAAGTCCATTGCATTAAAGCATAGGGACGCTGACAGTGATGGAGACAGGCTACGTTTGCTCTTCCCCCTTGGGAAACGATCAATCCCATTAAAAGAGGCTCACTGTGGAGGAACCAGTATCGTACCAACGCAGGCCTATAGTGCATGAAATGGGATACATGTGTTTGTTTGTTGACCTTTGGGTGAACTGTCTGCCACCCATGGCGAAGGGCGTCCCCAACCAACCCCCCCACCCCCCAGCTAAACATAATTATCCCCCCAGAATGAAAATGTTTCTGAGACACATGAGCCTCCAGAGGTTGGCAGAGTTATTTCGAAGGAGGCGTGTTATTATTTACATGACTGGCAATGAGAGACAAGAGAGCACCAGCTGATATGTACTCCACTTCTGACACTGAGACCTGTCAGGACACGGAGACAGACTGGGGTGGATGTAAGGAGAACCTGGTTCCTGTAGAGGAGAGAGCGTGAGGACGGTCTCAGTGCAGAATCTTCTATCAATTTCCGGTTGGTTTTGAAATGGGTTGTCATCAAGCTGAAGCAGGCGAGGAGGCGTTTGAGGCATGTGTGAGATCCAAATTACATTTCAAACCAGATCTTTTTAAACCGAGAGCAACTCCATAGGTCCTGAGGCAAATAGGGCAACCAGTTTGCTACACTCTCCTGGAATTATACATTTTCTCGGGGGGCACAACTTTTTGGCCGGTGTGCCACAATGGGTTCTAAAATTTGACAGAGTGGGGTGGAGCAGGAGCAGATGGATGGAGTATTTTGGTGACCCACCTCATAGAGGAAAAAAATATATCTTGGGATTATGGAGAAAACATGTGCTTTAATGTCAATTGAAGATGAACCATAGGAAGATTACAGCAAAATATGCATCTTTGAAACCTCACGATATTATTTCATTCAAATAACTCGTTAAACTCTTTATAATAGTAAGTCATGTACTCACAAGAGAAATGTGTGTGTGTGTGTGTGTGTGTGTGTGTGTGTGTGTGTGTGTGTGTGTGTGTGTGTTGCATCCTTTGCATTTGGTGACCCTCTCGACCCACCTCCTTGGTAACACTGACTCATTTCCTGAATACTCCGATTGGCTGATTTCCTCAGGGATCCTCATGATGGTCTGTGCCACTCACAAGATAAGAAACTGATAGAAAATTATATTGTACAACACCATTTTCTTGTTGCTTGGAAAAGACTTTGCAAACGTCTCGGTTATGCATTTTAAATCACAGTTTGTGTTTTGTTTGTTTCTGGCTGATTTTTAAAGTAACTTAATGTTAAATACAGGGTTGTTGTTGTTGTTTTTTTAATGGAAACATTACATTGATTTTGATTTCAATGAAAGAAAAAAACATTTAAACATTTTTTTTTTTTACATCACTCGATTTTAAACAAATTATTTTTGCGCTGGAGCCCCTGACAGCAGTTACTGTTTTCATTATATATAGTGATGTGACGTAGCTTTATAGAGTAAAGTCAATTATTATTAAAAATTTTTAAAAAAAGATAAGGTCAAAATCAAGCATACAGTTTCATACAAATCCTGTCTGACACAAAAAGTTTTGTTATGGAATAGCTGCTAGCAAGTATCAAAGCTCATCGCGTCTGTCCCACTGGCGTCAAGGACAACTTCCTGGCAGAGATCCCACAATCCTCTGGGCCCGTTAAGGGGGTCGGTGGATATGCTGACTCCATGACCGAGCTACTTCTCCCCTCTTGTGTGATGTAGAGGAAATTTTAGACAGTGTCGCTGCTTAAGTGGATATAAATGCCGCGTGGCTTTGACTAGCCTTCCAGCAGAGAGGTCACGCTAGGAGAACGTGAGCAACAGACGAGCCAAAACACAACTCAGATTTTCAGACATCAGACTATTTTCCTTCTTGTTGCTGATTCATCCATACGTTTTTTATTTACTTAAAAGCTGAGTTGGGATGAGAGGATGATGAGAAGAGCAGAGGAGTTTTCTTTTAAGCGTTTTACAGGAACATATATATACAGTACATACATATGTATATGTATATATGTGTGTATATATATATATATATATATATATATATATGTATATATATATATATATATATATATATATATATATATATATATATATATATATATATATATACATATATATGTTCCTTTATTTCGGACCCACGGGATCCATATCACAATAAAAAGGGGAGACATAGAGAAAAAACAACACAATGAACAAGTAAGGACAAATTGTCTCTCAGCAATCTCGAAGAAAATACAAAAAATCTTTTCCAAGTTAAATGGCCATAAGGCTATCCAGGGCTCGGTTGAAGTCCATTGACGGTCAACTTCAATAGACTTTAATGGACAGAGACGCTGTGGAAACACAACAAGAAAATCTTACCTAAAATGGGTTTCTGATTCTGAAGAAACTTGTCTCACGCATTTTTAGACAATGAAATTTCAACACAACAGTACATATTTGACCATTTATTTTATTTTGACATTTTAGGGCAAGCTGAGTTTCCCTTGCAGTCTTGGAGAAATCATCCCTGCATAGACGTGTGCTGCTGTTACAAGGGTTTTTGTGTGGGTGGACTTGAAGACAGAACAAGTGTTGCAGCTGGTTGCCTGCAACAGAAGGCGTTCTGATCAAATAATGGACAGTGCTGTGGTGGTAGCATCTCCTACTGGGGCACCATGTGGAGCATCTGGATGCAAGTAGACACCATGTGACTAACTCAGAATAAGAATAAGAAATATGAATATATTTTGTTGCATATACCATCAAACACCACTGGCATGTTCTCTTCTTGTCAATAACCCCATTCAGAATAAAAATGAAGTTAATTGTTTTAGTTCATGTTTCTGTGGTGCCCAGCTAAAGACCTGAGGCTGCACTACAGTTTGACTGTTTACCCCAGATACAGTTGAAAAGCAAAAAAAAGAAAGAAAGACATCTTTCAAAAGATATTGTTATTGGGCATTTATTTTGCAGGCCACAGAATTCAATTTAATAGTTATTTATATAAATACATTTAGATATATAAAAGTTATTTGATGGACATGATAGAAAGTGGGCTTTATTTTAATGGAATAATAGATAGATTAATAGATACTTTAATAATCCCAAAGGAATTTTTACAGTCGGCTGTTGCTCCCACTCATACACCCACAACATAATCAACAAGGTAAAAACTGTTAAAAAGAGAGACATAAAAAAGCAATGATGAATGTAACACTAAAAGGCAAAGTGCAAGAAGACCATGGCACAGTAGTCTATGTTCAGGGCGTTTCAATCTCACATCTCCTGCTCCTCCCTGAGGTGGTGACGTTGTATTGCCCCTCTCAGTGAGGGAAGTCTGGAGCTCCCTGAGCTTCTTTGGTGGGAGAAGACCGAGTTCAGAGGGTGGCTCTGATTGGACAGGATTGCCCTGATCTTAGGGGGCGTCCCCATAGCACCGCCTTGCCTCGCCTCGCCTCGCCTCGCCACAGTACGGTTGTAGAGCGGCCCCACTGGCCGCTACACGGTTGTAGGGGGCGCCGTTTTGGTACCTCAAGCACAGGCGAGTTGAGTGGTGACGTAGCGATGATCAGGGCACTGGATTGGCTCAGTGTTTTCGTCGATTTTCCCTGTCGGAGCGGACACCGACGACAACTCTTTCGACACGGAACTTCCGTGTTATCGCGAGTGTGTTCAACCATATCGGCGAAAACGACGAGCGGCAAACGGCGAAGCGCTCAAAACAAACCGAGTTGCTCCTGCGTGAGGCGCGTTTAGTTAGAGAATCCCAGGAGTCTCGAGACGAGAGGAAATACGGATTCGTCGAGAGGACGTGGCTCTTCGCCGCGAGGAAGCCTCGAACACCGCGGCATAAAGTGGTCCTTGGCTCGCTAGGGCAGCTGTTTCAAATAAGGAGTCGTGTTTACTGTCTGTTTGTTTTTAAATAAATGCTATTTCCCGTTGTATCTGTCTCGTGTTTACTTTTGCTGAAAATATAAAGGTTGAACTACACCTTTACTCTCCCAGAAAACGAAACCAGAAATTATAAATGTTGCCTGCATAAATGATCAACTGTGACTTCAGTGAGGGAAACTGTTCTTTCTTTAACAGAAAAGCAACCACTTCTGCTTTGTCCATCGCTGCGCTGTCGTGTATCGCACAGAAATAATGCCGTCGAAAACATTGTCCCGCTTTACCGCGTCAACTCCGCCCACGGTCTCGTGGACCCGGGGCGGTGGGGACACAATCGAACTGTGGCGCGGCGAGGCGAGGCTATGGGGACGCCCCCTTAGAGAGTGTCCTCTGCGCCACCGCCTTCTCTGCAGAGTCCAGGCCCAGTCCAACCAGCTGGTCCAACCTTAGAATGTCTCTTTTCCTGCCCCCCCTCACACAATTGCATAAAAAAGAAAGTACCACACTCAACTGACAGCCATGCAGCCCGCTTGCACAGGCGCATGAGTGATGAGTGCTGTGGAATAAATTGGGCTCGGGACTTCATTATAAGGAAAAAAAAAAATGGGTCCTGACACTCCGCCAGTTACGTTCAACTTTCTCGTCTTTTCACTGGCTCCTCTCGATGCGGAGGAACAGTGGCTCTACTCCAAGCTCCTCCCGGGTGACTGAGCTCCTCACCATGTCCCTAAGGGTGCCCTAACCCAGCCACCCTACGGCGGAATCTCATTTTGGCCGCTTGTATCTGCAATCTTGTTCTTTGAGTCATTACCCAAAGCTCATGACCATAGGCGAGGGTAGAACGTAGAGCGACCGGTAAATCGAGAGCTTCGCCTTTCGGCTTAGTTTCTTCTTCACCACGACAGATCGTTGTTTCTTTGTTTGTTGTTAGTTGAATGTTGGCTTTGGCTAGTGCGTTCACTTCCTCTACTAAAGTCATGTGATGCAAGTCATGCAGGCAGGAGGAAGGAAAATGGGAGGGCTGGGGTGATTGACAGCTGTGACAGCCAATCGCCAGGTCCTCTCGGGTATGGGACCCGGCCATTCACTGGCTCGGACCATCCGATTCTGAGCTAACTGCTTGAGAATTGACCTGAGAACTGAATTCCGAAAATGATCGGTTTCAATAAATGGCGCCTCCGTGTAAACGGAGCCTTATTTGCAAATAATTTCAATCCAGTCTGTAATTACAGCTGTCAGCAACAAACAAGTGTGATTGTTTCTTTCTTTTTTCTTGCTTTCTCAATATCACAGAAAGATCTCAGAGAAGCCTAAAGCACTCTATTGTTTTTGTTTGGCTATGTTGCAGGAATCAGCTAAATTGATGGCTTTACCCCACAGATAATGCAGCAGACAAGAGCGAGGTAAAGTTAATATTCGCAGCCTCTTCCCAGAGAGAGACGGGGGCAGGGGAGGAGTTAAAAGTAAGTAAGGATAAAGATAATTTCTTTGTCAGCTTGTGTTCAAATCCACCTCATTATTTTTTAATCATAGCAAAACTTCTGACAAAAAAAACAAGTTAAGCAAAACACGCAGCACATAAAAAAAATAAATGTATGCACATTACATCAGCACAAGAAGAGAGTGTGCGTCTCTGTGTGGTCTTTCGCACAGTGAGAAGTGACAAATTTTACTGAGACGGGGAAAAAAATCACACAGAATTATTGATGAAGATCATGTTATGTTGGCCTGTAACTCCTGATCCCACCCACCCGGGCAGTGCAGTCTGTACTGCTTACATCAGGACAGTGGTACCCAGACAGCTGCTCACGCCGAGCTGTGAGAGCAAGAGCCGCCCTGTAGCCCAACACAGAAGGCGCTCAGAGAGGGCGGTACTTGGTTGGAGCCAGCTCGACTCGGCACGGAACGGCAATGCCACCTGATCCAAGCTTAGCGTGGATGGAGGTACGGGTCCCTGGACGTTTGTTGTGCCTTCCATGTCCACCGATTCATAGTTTTTACTTTTTGTACTGACTGTGTTTTTGTTTTGTTTTTTGCAAGACATTTTAGTAGGGCTCAGAATGATTTTGTTTAATACTGTTGACTTGTATCCAAACACTGTCCTAGCAGAGCAAATGTAGACGCTAAAATGATCACTTGAGTCTTTTATTAGACAAGAATATCCACAAAACAGCATCAGCTTCATTCAACTGGTGTTAACACGCTAGCAGCGTTAAAATTGCTGTAAGGAGCGAAACTTTCGCTGTCTCTTGCCAGCAAACACAAAACACAAGCCGAACATTGAGTTTTTAACACGTGAAAATGTAAAAATCCACATGGGCATTTAAAAATGGCAGTTTTAGATTTCTTGAAAGACTCCCACTTGACTTTCGTCAACTCTTACCCAATCAGTGCCCTGCTCTGTGCTACGTCACTACTATGGTCCCTGGTCAGCCCGCTTGGAACCCCAAGGAATCAGGGACCAAAAAGGTAACCCCTTGGAACCGTGTAGAGGCCAGTGGAAACATTTTTCTTTCTTAGTGTAAGCCGAGATATGAAGCAAAATCTCGTTGGAATTGCATAATGACAAAACAGATTTTGAATCTGGATTCTCGAACCTTAGAATGGTGAATCTTGAATGGCTGTTTCCTGAATCTTTTTTGGGAGGAATTTGTTTCACATGTCTGTTTAAAAGAAGAGACCACAGGGGGAAAAAAAAGAATGATAAAAAAAAATTAAAAATGATAACTTACGGAATGGTTAAAATAAAAAAAAACTGATGTCTAAAATCCAAGTACACACTCATATATATCTATATATAAATATACATATATATGTGTGTGTGTGTATGTGTGTGTGTGTGTATGTATGTATGTATGTATGTATGTATGTATATATATATATATATATATATATATATATATATATATATATATATATATATATATATATATGTATATATATATATATATATATATATATATATATATATATATATATATATATATATATATATATATATATGTATATATATATACATACATACATACATGAAATCAAACCACCAGTAGAGGGAGTTCAGGGCATTGATGTTAAAAGTTGATTCATTGTTCATCCAGCCAGTCCCAGTTTTTTGTTACCTGTCAGAGCAAGTCAGCAGGGTCCACATGGATCTTCTGAGGAATCGAACTTCCTCCGAGGATCCCATGCTTGTATTTCAACACGGTTGGTGTGTTTTCCAAGAGTGTTTTCACAGTTCAAACCTGATATCACAGCACTCCAGCTGCGTGTCATGGCAATGGCATTTACCAGTCAGACAGAAAATAAAGGATCACGCGAGGTCAAACAAATGCTAACATGCACTGCTACAAACAAAAGCTGCATTCGTGGGATTTCTGCGTTGCTAACAATGCAGAACTGCCACTGCATTCTAACTGCCCTTGATGGATCAGGAACCTCATAACTTGCTTGACTGCTGGTGCTGGATCTTCATTACATCCTGAGGCTCTTTGTTAACATTCCAAGCCAGGCTCATTCTCTACCTTGTTTGTCTACTGCTGCTCTTTGCTGCTATCATGCAACGTCGGTGCTTTAAAGCAGACATGGGCAAACTATGGACCGGAGGCTCATATGCAGGCCATTAGGCTTTTTAATATGGCCCGCACAAACTTGAAGAAATTATATTAATAGCAAGTAAGTCAAAATGTATTTCATCCATTTTCTTCAGCGTTTTAAGAGTAATTTCAATAAATATCATGTGGCTTCAAAGACACTGATTTTGTTGAAACTTTGCTTTGGTTCATTTTCAGTTGACGTTAAAGCACATGTTTTGTACATATGATCCCATGATATATTTTTTTTCCTATGAGGTGGGTCACCAAAACACTCCATCCATCTCCTCCTGTTCAGACCCCTCTGTCAAATTTTAAAACCCATAGTGGCCCACCAGTAAAAAAGTTTGCCCACCTCTGTTTTAGGCAATCCAGGGGTAGTTCTAGGTGGTTTGTGTGGTTCCGTTGTGGTTCTGGTGGTGGTTCTAGGCCTGGCATGGGCACATTACGAAACTGCAAACTATATTTTTTCCTCCTTTGAGATGGGTCACCAAAACACTCCATCCATCTGTGTCAAATTTTAGAACACGTTGTGGCCCACCAGTCAAAAAGTTTCCTTTTATTATTTCTCTACTTTGCACACTGAAATACAACACAGAGGCTGCTGTCACGTTAATAAAGGTCACAAACCCTCGACAGTGTGATCCGCCTTTCATAGCCTGCATTGCCCTCGAGGGAACCAAACACTGACTGTATTCAGTGAGCTGGCTGCACTGATCTTGTGCAGAGAAACATGTTTGTGTTCCTTTCTTTTTCTCCATTCCCGGTCCGATGTAGTTGCATTAAATTTAAGCAGCATCCTTTTGACTGGTGGGCCACAATGGGTTTTAAGATTTGACAGAGTGGCCGGAGCAGGAGCAGATGAATGGAGTGTTTCAGTGACCCACCTCAAAGGAGGAAATAAAATATATGTATATTGGATATGTCAAAGAAAACCTGGCTTAATGTCAATTTAATATGAACCAAAGCAAAGTTACAACAAAATCTGTGCCTTTGAAGTTCAATGGCATTTTGCTCTTTATTGAAATTACTCTTAAAACACTGAGAAAAATGGATGAAATACATAATTTATTCAACAATTATTTTATTAAACAATTTATTAAATGCTTCGCCCTGAGACAGCTGGGATAGGCTCCAGCAGACCCCCGTGACCCTGAGCTCGGGACTAAGCGGGTATGGAAAATGAATGAATGAATTTATTAAATGCATATTATTTAATTTTATAATTTCTTCAAGTTTGGCGGGCCGGATTAAAAAGTTTAGCAGGCCGTATATGGGCCCCCAGGCCGCAGCTTGCCCATGCCTGGTCTATTTTCATCAGCAGGGATGTGCTTGTGGCATATATCATCTGGGAAAAGACAGCGTCCTTTGCCGACACAACTGCATGACAAGAATAGTTGGAGACGAGACAGACGCGACTGGCACGATAAAGAGCCCAATAAATCTACTGAGTGCCCTATGAGTGTGTGTGTGTGTGTGTGTGTCTGCATATCGCCCGGGGGGGAAGTCAATTTGAAAGAGAAGTCGATGCTAACTATGTTTGCATTCCAGGGCCAGATGAAATAACAGGAAAAACACAAAACAAATAGTGTTGCCAAAGCTTGCTGTGGTGCAACTGGAAGTGACTTGGGTGGAGCATCGTCTGAATTTATGGGATGGTTCATGCTGCTCGGGCCGGCAGGTGATTAGCTCAACTAGAAATGAAACAGGGACAGGGAAATGAAACAGTTGAAGAAAGCTATTTGTGTGTGTGTGTGTGTGTGTGTGTGTGTGTGTGTGTGTGTGTGTGTGTGTGTGTGTGTGTGAGACATTTTAAAGCAAGACGGAAGGAGAACGTTGCACTTCTGTGTTGTTGTACGGCTGGACAAAAGGTTGCTGTCAAAGAAACTTCAGCCGAGGTTTCTGAACTGTAGGCGAGATGAAATTTGTTGACTTTTACTTTTTAGAGCTAAGTGTTCCGCGAACATTTCATTTTTGTTGAACTCTAATTCAGCGGTCGTCACGCTTCAGGGTAGACGTTTTAATTTGAGCCTTTTGTTCACAGATTACATTTCAGGGTGATTCAACGTTTGGGGGTGGATAAAAAAAAAAAGGAGAGGAAAAAAAGTTGGGCTCTTTAAAGACTTCCATTCTGCACCAAAATGTTCACATAGGCCAGTAATGGAATCTAATTATTATTGGTTACCTATGTGGAGATCAGCTCTAACACTGGGTTGAAAATGTCCCTTTAAGACTTGGTCAAACAGTGTTAAATGAGCCCAAAGAGTAAACGATCACTTCATTCTATTAACACATTACCAAATACATCATCGGCGACCCTAATAATAAAGGACATTTCTTTTTCAAATGTTTAACGCATGTCTGTGAAGGTTATCAGTCCTCCAGGTCATCTTAAAGTAGAAGAGTTAAGTTGGAGCAACTGGACTTGCTCTTGCGGTCTTGAAGACATTTCACCTCTCATCCGAAAGGCAGAGCTGAACTCAAAACTGAAGAAGCCTTTTGGATGAGAGGCCAAACACCTTCAAGGCTGCAAGAACAAGTCCAGTTGCCCCATTTTCATACAAACAATTTTTCTCCTTTCTTTCTGTCAGCTTTTTCCATTCGCTGATTGCATCGACTCACAATGCAAATTGGAGTTCCCCTCCAATTGCCTTTATGATCTCAAAGATCATAAAGATCTTTGAGATCTTTATGATCTCAAAGATGTTGTTGGTGAAAAGTCACATGTTGACAAAATGCTGTCATTCAAAAGGCCAGCGGCTATTATGACACCAAGCAGGTTAAATGGTCAGTGATTCAGTGAGTTTGGGCCTGTGTCAGCTCCAACGCAGTCATGCAATGGAACTGTGAACAGTTTGGAACTGTGTAGAGGCAGAAGAGAAAATGTGTTACAAAGTTCCCTGTTGAGGACACACAGTGAGGCTCCTGAAGGTAAATCACTGAAGTTTGTTTTTTTTGTGTAATCATATTCTGAATACTGAGCCATCACTCAGCACAGGTTCCGCTTATTTCTACGATGGCTGCTGATATACATGCATTTGTTGATACTGCCCCCACCGCCCCCACTCAGCAAATGTTCCAAGAGAAACGTGTTATGCTTGCTCACATGCTTGCAGGAGATTTAGAGATTAGAGTCAAGATGATTGTTCCTGGTTTTATATGGATATAAACAAGTTAAGCGCAAGACAAAAAAAAGGTTTCTCCTGAGTCTCAAGTATTATATCTGTGGAACGGCACAGGCTTGGCATTGTGGATTTTTCTTTTTTTTCTCCTTCAAAATGTGATTTAAGCACAAACGTTTGCCTTAAATCTTGAGGGAACTGAAATACAATTAAGATTCAGATTAACACATTTCAAATGCGCCCTACACCTTTTTCAATCTAATAGATGATGAGTCATACAAGCCACTTATTCATTCATTCATTCATCTGACAGAAAACATACATATGTGTGTGTATGTATATATATATATATATATATATATATATATATATATATATATATATATATATATATATATATATATATATATGTATATACATATATATATATATATATATACATATATATATAAAACATAATACAAAACTTTTGCATTACGTTGCAACTTGCAGTTTAAAATAGAACTACTGGAGCTGAAGCTGTGCCTTTTTTTCTTTTTTTTAAGCAAAGGCAGAGAGCAGACAGGGGCCTGGAACTTTGTGTGTCTTTGCCTCAGACGTTCGCTGACTCCCAGCCCTCCTTTCCTCTCCTCGCCTCTCCCCTTCTCTCCTTTCCTCTTGTCTCTCTCATGTGTGCCAGTGCACAGGCATATCTCTGCTTTGAGGCAGCTATCACAGGGATCCCTGAGACCCCAGGAGGGATCTGAAGCCCGAGCTGAAATATAGACTGTACAGTCTTGCCTAGACAGCGACTATGAATTAGCCCGAGCGATAGCGGCGGATGAAACCAAGCCAAGAAGCTTTTTCTGTCACAAAAAGATGAAAACGGAAGAGAACGGAGGAGAACAACTGCAGCCTGGTGTGAGTTACAAGAGCTCCTCTCTCTGGCAGCATGTGTTCCAGTGCTGTCAGGATACCCTGCATTAAAAAAGACACAATGTTGAACCAACACTGCAACAGTCTGAGAAAAAGAAGGCCTAAGGGGACCAACGACTAGGCCGCTGTCACAAAGCCCAGCTGGCGTTGGCACTCCCTGACACCGTGTGACCTAGACGAAAACGGTAGAGAAAAGAAACTATCTTGTCGATCCTCTCGCTGGGTAGACTTGCTCTCATGGGGGCTGAGTTTATAATCATACCTATTAAGAATATCTCCTGTGAAGCGGACAAATGACTCTTCTGTTCGTTTAGGACCAACCCTAGCTCCTATGCCTCAACAGGAAGCAGGTGTCATGGCTTCCTGCTTCTTGGACGGAGCGCAGATCAATCAGTCATCCAGATAGTTCAGGACCTGAACACCCATGGGCAATAAGGGGGGCAGAACTGCATCCATGCGTTTGCTGAAGGTGCGTGATGCTAGTGAGACCCTGAGCCGGAGATAGCATCTTGAATGTCAGGTCCCTCATTCGGTGATTGAGCATGCACAGGTCCAGAATGGGGCGGTAGCCACCTCCCTTCTTCTGAAAAATGAAGTACCTGGAGTAAAAGTCACATGAAAAGGCAGATTCTTTGACGAGCTCACCCAGAGATGACAACACCACTGAGGCCATCACCTGGCCATTGGCCTGTACCAATTCGGACTGCAGAAGACCGAGCAGTCTGTACATCACTGCTTCGTCTACCTGGTTCTGGCTGCCACCCAGTAGTGTAGGGACTAAGTGCGCTAAGTAGGAGCCGAGCAGCATGGCCGCATGATTAAGGCGAGCCATGGCAGCTTAGACACCAAAGGTGCTGCCGAGGAGTCTTTTCCGTGCCAGATCTCAGTTGCGGGCCACTGCTATCAATGATCCTAGCATCAGCAAGGAAGGTAGCTGCCGCTACATGATCCATAGCCAGGTTTGGTCAGTCCCTTGGTTGGCCATACATGGAGTAGTTTCCCTACAGGTGCGGGAGCGCCTCCAAGAGAGGGAAGCAGTCTGCACCCTTGTCCAGCTTTCTCGGAGCGCAACAGTGAATTGGGGACAGATAGGGATTAGTAACTTGTTGTCTTCAAAAACTGACCATTCAAGGGTAAGAGCAGCCACAATCCTCTCCAGGAGAAGGTGCATGGCCTCATAAGCTGGCTGTGGTTTATCTGAGCCTGCCTGAGAGGGGGCCATGGAACCAACCCAGAGATAAAACGCCGGCAATAACCAATAACCCTAAAAAAGATTTGACTTGCCTGGCTGTGGTCGGGACTGGCCAGTCGGCGACAGTAGGGGTCTTCTCAGTGTCCGTTGCAACCCCTTGGCCGCTGACAACGTGCCCGAAGTAGCGGACCTCCTGGCGGAACAGCCTGCACTTCCCTGGCTGGAGTTTCAGGCCATGTTCTTGGAGACGCTGGAAAACTTGCTCCAGGTGGCGGAGATGGCTTTCAAAGTCTGGTGAGTACACTATCACGTCATTCAGGTAGATGAGCAGGTGGTCATGAACCTGCTTGCCCAGGAATCGTTGCATAAGCCTCTGGAAAGTTGCAGGGGCATTACACAGTCCAAAAGGCATTCTTTCAAACTCGTACAGCCCCAGCGGCGTAGTGAAGGCCGTTTTCTCCTTATCCTCCTGCGCCACTTCCACCTGCCAGTACCCACTGGCCAGGTCAAGGGTACTATACCAGGTTGCCCGGGTCAGACTCGTCAACGACTCCTCAATTCGGGGCAGTGGGTAGGCATCCTTGTGGGTGACTGCATTCAACTTGCAGTAGTCTACACAAAAGCGCCAGGTCCCATCCTTCTTGCGCACTAAAACTACCGGCGCCGCCCATGGACTTGAGCTCTCCCGCACCACTTTATTGTCCACCATTTCCTGCAGCAGTTCCCTCAGCTCGGCAAAGAGTTTAGGGGGAACTGGGTGGTACCTATCGTGTACAGGTGGCGCCTCTCCAGTGGGGATATGATGCTTAACCGCCTTGGTGTGTCCAAAGCCATCCTCATGCGCTGCGAAGACATGGGTCCATTCGCGCAACAAGGCTGTCACCCGAGCTTGTTGGTCTGCCGAGAGGCCCTCTCCTTGCAGCTCCAGGGCTGGGTTGTCAACTGCCACAGTCTCTTTCACCGACCGTACCTCCACCTTGAGCACTCCAGGAGTGGTGCCTCTCAGCACCACCTGGTTAGCGGTATGAATATCCCGCGTGGCAATCGGAGTTACGGTGTCCAAGTTGCACCTCTGGAGGACCAGCACAGGAGAAGAATGGGGGTTACACACACGCAGCAACACTTTTCCATTCCTTACCGTGCTGACTGTCTGAGCCACACGCCAACCACGCTCTCCAGCTGCCAGATCAGTGACGTCCTCCACAAGTACAGGGAGCCCGGCTTTTTCCAGGTAAGCGGGTACATCAGCCCAGACCACCAACTCGGATTCTGGAGGCACCAGAACCTGAGCCTGTCGACGCAGCCTAGCCATACTGTTGGGCGTCTCCCCAGGAAAGGTAAGGTGCACCCGCCTTCTCCCATGCACTCCACATCCTCGATGGACCTCGCCTCCCCGCAGATTTCATCGAAGGTCGCTTGCAGGGTGCGTTGCAAGTGTCGCTGGAGTTCACGGTGGATTTGGCCATCCCGTAGCCCCTTGGAAAACTGGGCTCGAAGCCTTTTGTCCTCACTCCCACCCCATTCCGGGTCACTAGTGTGCCACTGGTGGAGATGCTCCCTGAGACGTAACACAAATACCTCACGACCTTCTCCCTCGGTCTGTTGGCAACTAAAGAATTGTTCTTGTAGAGTATCTGGCGACCTTTGATCCCCATACTTCTCAACTAGCGCTTTGAGGAGAGCTTCTGTCATTGCTCTGCTAGCTGGGGGGAACAATACGGCTTCTCTAAGGGCCTGACCATCAAGGGTGCTAACAGAAAATATACCCCCCTGCTGAGGCTGCAGTGTCTGCGCTGGAAGGAAAGCCTCTACCTGTAAAATCCACTGACTGAATCAAATAGTCCCTTTCTCGCCACTAAACTTGCCTACAAACTGGGATCCAAAATAACACAGCATCCCACAACGACTCATAGCGGCATTAACCCCTATCGACTCCACTTCATCATCCGCCATAGTTGTTGAAGTTCTGAGGGGGCAATGAAGAGAAGTGTCACAGGTTGGCAGTGGGAAGGGCTTTGTGGGCCTTTAATGTGTGTATATATATATGTACATATATATACATATATATAAATATACATACATATGATATAACCACGGTTATATGAGCAATTGGATGGCTCCATCTGGTTGTAGATTGGATGGGAGTAACACGCAGGGACAATGTGCACTCCCGTCTCGTGCATCACTTCCCATACTTTGCACAGGAATCATTGGTAAATCCGCTTGGTTGCTCTGCCTAGAGGGAGGGAATAGACAGAGGGGATTATCATACATTGAAGTGATCCAATCACTCACATACACAGGGTTACATATGTAACCTCTGATTGCATGAATTGATTTTTGCCTCTCATAACACAACGTCCTCTTAGAACTTGACCTCAGATCAGTTTATGAAAGTAACCCCGACATCTTCCTGTTTTGTTTTTGTTGTTGTTGCTGTTGTTTTTCTGTCTTTGTTTCGCCGCAGCCAATCCAAAGTATTCAAAGATTCAAAGATAAAAACATTTAAAGATTTCCGTTTGTCACGTCACGTTACATGGCAATGAAATGTTGGTGTGCTACACACTGATGTTGAAAGTCTGGGAGAAGATCATGTCCAAGCTGCATGGGAACAACAAAACAGGAAACCAATTTTGCCACTGACACCCATCCGTTCAGGGTTGTCTTATCTGGGTAAGCTGCCTCTCAGCTCTGATCACAATCACTACATCCATTTTGATTTTGTGCAATTATACTCATGCATTCATTTTCTGTCATGTCGCCGTTGCGTACAGTATAACAGACTGTAGACACGACTGACAATCTAACAAAAGAATGAAAGATGTGCTTGTTCCTGCATGTAACCAAAGGGTTTTGCCAAGATGCCTCATTGTTTGTTTATTTGTTTTTAAGGCTGACAAAGTAGAGTTAGTACCTAATACTCTAAACCTCTGGATAACAACTAAATGTTGCTCTACATGACTCTACTGAGTCATTTATCTTTTTGGACAAGTGAAACTTGTCATTTTAACTCTTTTGTACATAAATTATATAATGAAAAAAATATGATGAAAAAAATAAAAATGACCTCGTCTCAAGTGTCAGGGACGGGAAAGAATTATTTTCGCTGCTGTGTTTTCCAGTTGTTGACCAACCTAGTTGCAGTTAAAATATCTGGCTGATGTGTGGCACTGGGTGGGACTGGTGCTCTATAGTGCCCAGTATGTTGGAGTCTGTTCAATGCCTCCATGAGAACTCATGTCACGTGATAGAAAGCAACATTTTAATAGGCGACACCTAAGCATAAAAGGGTGAGGCCTCAGCTTCCTCTTTACTGGAGTATCAGTGGCTGTTACATGCTTCCCCTCCCTCCTGCTGATCAGCCTGATCCTGTGCTCACTCTGTCTATTCCCTGTCCACCAGGTGTGGCTGCATTTGTCCCTACCGAAACACCATAAAATATCAAATAAAATCAAAGTTTATATTGATCTATTAAAATTGGGCTTACATCTACCTTTTAAATATACTTTTTGAGATTTTATATAAATTCACACACACACACACACACACACACACAGCCTTTTTCCTTAGAATAAAACTGAGTAAACTGCTTGGAAGTGGGACTGTACCTTAACGGGCTCAAATTTTGTCATCAGGACCTTGACGGTCTGCGAAAGGAAAACGATGTGTTTTTGTGAAATGACCCTAAGGAGACTTTTGTTCATCACAGTGTTTCCAGTCATACCGAAGTTTAAAGAACCTTGAGTGAACCGCTTCGGCGGGAACTCTTGAACTCCTTAACTTTGTCACCCATTTGTGGATGATTTTCTTTCAGCGTATTACAGTAGGCACAACCATTTGTTAATACACATCCATTTGGTAATATACGAGAGCCGGAAGAAAAAAAAAAATCATAATATCAAAGCCAAAAATACAAAAAAAGAAATAATAGTCATTTACACAAGATAATCCCTTGATACAAATAAATCACCTTTCAGACATAGAAGGGGAAACGGACAGAAAACTCACAAAAGGAAAATAATCTTTTACACTTAGGTATTGCCGAGTATATAATGTAATATAATATTGAAGGACTATAAAAGAAAATAAAACTGTAAGGATGTTGCAACCCTAAAAAAATGTCTATTTCTTTTTAAAAAATAAATGGAAATAGTTCCCTTCTGATTGTAGTGGACCAGATCAGAGTGTATGAATGTAGGGCTTGAAGAGAGGAACGCGTGGATCTTTGTTTCATGTCTCTACAACCTTCGTACTGGCCTGTAGGGCCGTTCTAGTCTGGGACAGTGTTTTTCGCCAGTCGGTGGCTTTATGGAGCACCTAGAGTTTTTATTTTTGCATTTTATAACATGTTTCCCCGGACCTGACCTGCATGCCAAATTTCTCTGATTTTGGAGTACGTTAAGGGGGCCAAAATGAGGTGGAAATACGCTTAAGAATAGTGTCACTTGCGCGTGTACCCCATGAAAGATTTAAGGGGATCTCGCTCATTTGCTTTAAATTGATTCTATATGATCATCACAGTCTTGTTATAATAAATGTTCATGTTTTTTGAACTTTTGAATGGTTCACCCTCAGGCACAGAAGGACTGGCTCAGCCCAAATGGCAGCAGGATCATGTTTCATTGAGGGTGACAAGACACAGAATGTCAGAGTATTTGCACGGCCAATTTTCTGCATAGTCTGTTTGTGAAGAATGGCCTCATCTGTGCAAAGACTGAAACTGTGTGCCTTAAAGTTGGATGTTTAAGAGATGCTTGCACACCTTGTCTTTCATTTATATTTCAAAATCTCCCAGTAGGGGCTCCTTGCTACCCTCAAACCTCTGCTGAATGGTTTCACAGTCACAGTGATAGCGTCTCTTTTCCTGGCCTTTTCTTTTTCATAGCCATCTTTTTTGTTCGCCACTGGTACCACCATGTGGCCCCCGCTCCTGACGTCTTTTCGGCATGTGTGAGTGACTTGTTCTTGCATGAGATACATTCTCTGCACATGCAAGCCTTAACTCGTGTGTCGCGGCACAACTCCTCTGTCCCTTTGTTCAAACTCTGTGAGTTAATGATGTCAAGCCGCTTGAGCCTCTCTGCTTTCATTGTGGCATTGTCATGCCCTTTGCAGATGCGCGCCTCTGCGCCAGTTGCTGATGTTTGGAGCAATAATCCAAAATGGCTTCATCTACCTATAGAAAAGTGAATAGAATAGCTTCAGACGAGGCATCTCCATCAGTTTCTGATAGAAAGTTAAGCATTGTGAATATTAAACAAGAAGTGCAACCAGTGTGCAAAATACTGGTTGCACTTGTTGTTCTGTTGTTTGCACTCGTTAAGGAAACCCAGCTTGGATGGAATGCTATTCCCACAGTGAGGTGCACCTCCTAACACCGTTGGAGCTCCAGAAGGCTCCAAACATTTGGTGGGAAAAACTCATACACGCGCAGTTAAAGACGGCCAGGCGCTTTGAAGGAGAGCCTTGTTCAGATGACGCGACCTCTTTATTGTTTAGTTTGTTTTGTTTTGTTTGTGTTGTCGTCTTAAAGTAACATTACTGTAAGTAGGACACAACAGATTTACACCAGAGGCACAACACCTTCACTCCATGTGTCACGACTCTCGACCAGCTGCAACTGTTAAACACCAAAAATGTGGGCAGACACACCTGCTGCAGTCCCGCAATAGCCATTAGACAAGGCATGGGCAAACTACAACCCAGGGGCCCATATGCGGCCTGTTAAACCTTTTTAATCCGGCCCTGCCAAACTTGAAGAAATTATATCAATAGAAAGTAAGTAAGTCATCAAATAGCTGTATTTCATCCATTTTTTCAGTGTTTTAAGAGTCATTTCGATAAATGGCGTAATACTGTGGGACTTTAAAGACACAGATTTTGTTGGAACTTTGCTTTGGTTCATTTTCAATTGACATTAAATCATGTTTTCCACATATCCCATGATATATATTTTTTTCCTCCTATGAGGTGGGTCACCAAAACACTCCATCCATCTGCTCCTGCTCCGGCCCCCTGTCAAGTTTTTGAACCCATTATGGCCAGAACAGTCAAAAAGTTTGCCTACCAGTGCATTATACGGTGCCTCCAGAGTTAATACAGGCCGCTAGTGTTTGATTGTGAACCCCCAACTCACCTTCCCGCCCTCCACCCCTATTGAAGTTCTCTTTTTTCATCACTGTCTGCGTTTAGATAAACAAAACTGGGTGCATTGAGAAAATTGGTGATGTTGGCAGAAGATTTTCTTGAATTACGGTCAAAGCGTTAAAAGTTTGTGGCTCTCTGATTAGCTGCAGACAACTAGGCCTCGGTCAGTACATTCTGCCATCACACATGAGTTCACACTCATCATTTTGACTTTCATCTGTTCTTCATCCAATTTTTGTTTTGTCGTCACACAGAATTAGGGCAGTGGAACTTGAAGTCCAGGTGGTGTATAAAATGTTCTCATTTCCTCAACCGCAGACATGCATACGCACTTTCACTGCCTTCTCCATTTGGCAACCTTTTGTTGCCTGCCTGCCTTTACCATTGCAGCTGCAGTGGAGTGGAAAACATGACAACATCTCTACAGATCCTCTGTGACCAAGACCCCCCCCACCCCACCCCACCCCCTGTGTGGCCCCCAGATGTCAACGTGCTAATGGAGGTGAAATAAAATGGTCTACAGGTGTGTGTGTGTGTCTTTTTTAAATAGCCATAATGGTGCCAGAACTGCAGTTCAGTGTGTATTCCTGCAATAGTGACTCAATCGGCTGCAATGAACACAGTCATCATACAGCCTGCAACATGCAGATGCCTTGCTTATCTGGGTTCCTTTATTTTTGGTTCATTCAAAATGTAAGAAGAAGAAAAAATAGAACGGGATACGTTGAGAACAAGACAGAAGGTATCAAGATAAGATTTGTTTGTTTGTTTGTCTGTTTTAAGTAGATCAAACTGCAGAGGGAACTGGCTGTGACGGTCTGGGTATTTACATACTATGCCTTGTGGACTTTTCCTCTTGGAGGTTTTCCCAGTGAGATCCACTTGGGAGAGACCCAGAAGCTGCTGGAGCGAATACATATCTCCTCAGGTATCCACTGAGCTGCAGAGAGGGAAGCCTGGAAAACCCTTACTGACCTGGAAACCATTCCAAGATTGGCAGAAGATAATGGATTACTTTTTTTTTTTTTTATTATTATTATTATTATTATTAGAAAAGGCTTTGGGAAGTGTCAAATCTTGTGGAGTAAAAACAATACAATTCAGGGGGTGGGATCCAAAGAAAAAGACACACACACACACACACACACACACACACACTTCTGGACAATTTAGAATTGCAAATTGGCCAATTTGTGAATATTTTAGGACTGTGGAAGGATGCAAGAGAACAGCGAGAACCTTCACAGACATGTGGAGAACACCGCGCTTTTTATACAGAAAAGACCACAGTTGGAATTCAACCCACAACCTTCTCATTGCGAGACATCTCTTTGCCACCCGTAAAGAGAACTGTATGTATATCCAACTTCAACACGAAGATATGAATTTAAACCACTAAAAGAGGTTGAAAGTAACACAGTACAAATACTTTGTTGCTGTACTTCAGTAGATTTTTCAGGTATCTGTACTTAACGTGAGTATTTTTTTCTTACAACTTTTTATATGTTGACTCCCAAATTTGTACACACATATCTGTACTTTCTACATTTTACATTGGATAAAACAAGCACAAACACACATTGAAACAAAAAAACAAGTTACTTTTGTGTTTCAATGTGTGTAAAAGATATGAGTTCTGTTCAAAGTCATTCTCCTGTTACGGCTGTTGTCGTTGCTTGAAGTGGAGCTATTTGAACTCTGCTATTGTGTAGTCAAATATCAATCTTGTTCATATTTTAGAGGGAGATCATTTTAGAGTAGATCGGCTTATCGACATCATGTACTGTTTCAATAATTACATTTTTAAAACTTTTTTAACTTACCACATTTCAGAAACTGCACTTTCTTACTTCTACTTGAGTAAAGGTATTGAACCGGTACTTTTACTTACTTTTACTTTCACCAGAGTATTTTTTTTTTTTTTTTTACACAAGTATCTGTACTTTTACTGAAGTACAGAATGTGAATCCTTTTGCCCTCAACCCCCACCAATACTATATGGTGCAACTTGGGGTAAAATGGACCACTGACAGCACTGCTGTTTAGTGTATCCTGAGTAGACTGACCCTGCACTTACCTCACTAATGCAATGAAGCAGGTTGCTCTGACCTAGCGTGCAGACTGTCTCCATTTGTTCCCCCTAAACAATAAACATGGCCCGTCTGGCCCGCTGGTGAATTTACAATTTGCTTTGAGGGTCAAGAAGCTCCACCGCAGCGCTGCCAACACCGGGCATTTGCTCTGCAGTGACTCTCAACATTTGTTCTTCGCGCTCGCACACTCGTGAAAAACACGCAGATGCACACACACTGCACGTGTCCCCTGTGATGTTTTGCTCATTAGCTTTATGGCGTCCCAGAGCTTTATGTGCTTCAGTCCCTTTAGTTGTTGTGATAACAGATTCGTCATTAGCGAAAACTCAGACAGTCTGATGGCTGTGCGTGTGTGTGCACTGTAAATGTGTACGTATACGCACACTGTAAACAGATAACCGCTGGGGTTTTATTACTAAAGGAGAAGGCAGAGATACATCATCATGACACACACGCACGCACGCACACACACACACATACATCCAGAAGTCATTTTACTGTGAGTACACATAAAGGTATGTATTATTATGAAAATCTACTTCCTCTGTTAAGTGCCTACATGATGAGGGACTGAAGTATGTAATGTGCGCTATGTTGTCCTTGGATTTGGTAAGTCTGCTTTCGTCTTTGGCTGTAAACACTCATCATTGCATTCTGGGATGTTCTCTTATCTTACTGTCTTCAGAGCTTAAAAAACAAAACGTGGAATGATATAAAACAGAACAAAGAAGTTTTTTTTTTTTTTTACGTTTTGCCGCCTCTCGGCCAGGACTCCCTTGGAAAAGAGGTTTTTAATCTCTCTTGTACTTTTTCTGGTAAAATAAAAGTTAAATTAAAAAAAAAAAGCTCAAACTAGCAAATAGTTAAATAAAGGGAATTATTCTTTTCAGATACAAGTTGGTGTGGCACCAAACAAATGAATGAAACAGAACACAAATGGGAGAAATCCATCTCACCTCCCACTACAACCCATCTTTGTTTCAATAAATGTTGACTTGAGAACACGTCCTGAAGGCTCAGCACACAGAAATGATTGTTCTGATAGTTGGGGCATGTCTTGTCTTATGCAGTCCAGAACAGGAAGAGAGGACTGTGTCTGCCCCCTGACCCAGCCTCCCATGTGTACTGCATCTCCATTTATTCAGGGAATTGTGTTTTCTGTGCTCACATGTCCACTGGCTGTTTTTGTCTGCTGCTCAAGAGATGCCATTGATAGAAAAAAAAAAAAAGAAGCAATAATTATTTTGATGAGAATTGTTCTTGTTAATGACTCAAAATGCAGCTGCTATTACAGTTTAAACAGTTTATTGAGTTCAGTGGGTAAAAATAAACATACTGAAAAATTGTTTGGTAATCACTGACTCTGATTACTTGGTTCTATCTCTGATGTGAGATCTTATCATGGAACAACAAGAGGATAAGATATGGGCACTAATGGTTTGCTTTTTAGAACTTCACCTTCAATAAACGTCCACCTGCTGTGTTTGAAGGAACTCTTGAAGCACACCTGTATCTCTTTATGCTTGTGTTAGTTTGCGCATGTTTGTGTGTCTGTCCAAATGAGTGAGAGCATCCAGGTGTTGCTCAGCTGGTACTCCTCAACTGTTCTTCACCCACCACGGTGATCAATTCAGAAGAATCACAACTCTTTATTACTTCATTCAGACTAGATGATGATGATGATGGTGGTGGTGGTGGTGGTGGTGGTAAAAAGTGAGACAGAGGGAAAATGTGGTGAAGGCACCACTTGATTTGAAAATATGTTTTTGCAAATTTTATGATGGGAGTCTGTCCATTTTAATACATTGATTTCAAGTTAGCAAAAAGCTTTTTTGTTTTAATGCAACGAACCATTGTTGACATGATGACAAGACAATCAGAAAAGACTATCAGTGGTGCTGTGTCGAAGTCGGGCACGGACAAACTATGGCCCAGGGTCCATATGTGGACTAGCTTTTTAATCCAGTCTGCCAAACTTGAAGAAATAGTATTAATAATCAGTAAGTCATAAAATAGCTGTATTTCATCCAAGTTTTTCAGCGTTTTAAGAGTCATTTCAATAAATAGCTAAATACTGCAGGGGTTCAAAGACAGAGAGTTTGTTGTATCTTTGCTTTTGTTCATTTTCAATAGACATTAAAGCGCATGTTTTCTACATACCTCATGATATATTTTTACCTCCTATGAGATGGGTCACCACAGCACTCCATCTGCTCCTGCACCGGCCTCTCTGTCAAGTTTAGGAAGCCATAGTGGCCCACCAGTCCAGAAGTTTGCCCTCCCCCCCCCCCGGTCTAAATGAGGACAATATAACTATGAATTAATCAAACAGAAGTAATCTGTCTCTGTTTATAACAACAATAATGCAAAAGGTTCCACAAATGCGTGTTAAGCAATGACACCCTCTATGAAAATAATTTTGAAATTTGATCCAAATCTGTGTTTCCATCTTTTTCTCATGGTCTCATAGTCTGGTGCCATCATCACACTCAGCACCCTCAATGGAAGGCACAACAGGACAGTATGATAATAATGACATTTCCTCCCCTCAAAGTGTTGCCCGTGCCACCTTTAATTCTCATTTCCACGGAATAAAGTCACTGTAATGACCATGTCTGAGCTATGACTAACACATCACATGACCCGGCGGCACTTTACGAGCATCAGGAGTGTCGTGGCTGGCTGAGCCCACTGGCAATGACAACCCCAACGTATGCAGAGTCTGTATCCACACCCTTCACTTGGGCAGCAAGTGCCAAATGTAGCACCAAAACATACTGAGCTCTATTAAAGTCCCATATGTCGGCTCAGCATGACCTCACTGTGAAACAATAAAGATTTAAAAAGAAAAAGAAAGGTTTTTATTCTGTTTCTTTAGCAGGAAAGGTGTAATTCAGCACATCCACACATGCTGGTTGTCCTATCGCAACAGATGAATTGGAAAACCACATGAGATGTTAGGTTATTTTTTTTTTTATGATTGCAGTGCAATCGCAAAGCACACGATGACATAAAAATGCAGGTGTAACTGCGATTGAGTCTGTTAAACCACTTGTAGCCGGTCAATGACGTTTTGTGCCTACACAGAACACAAGCCGGTCCAAACTGTACATTAGAGAGAGTGCATCGTTATCACTTTCCTTTCAACTGCTCCAAGCTTTGAATGACACTCACAGGTGCCGCAAGGTAACTATTCTCAACAGGCAGGGTTTGATGCCTCTTTATCATTTTACCTTCTTAACATTAAAATATATAACTGCGTAATTTTAATGACCAGATGCATTTTTAAAGATAGCTGCACATCAACCATGACAACTGAACAATGGAACTAACTACCTATAACTAACTGACTAAATCTCACCTTGAAAACTCAGAGCAAGTCAGTTAAAAAAAAATAAAAAAATAAAAAAATCAAAGAATGGCGGTGTGGGAGGTTGGAGATGGCTATCATTTCTTGACCATTTTGCCTTGCACACACACACCACAAACACACGCACACAAACATATATACGTATATATCTTCTATCTTTTCCCGTTGTTCTTTATTGTGTGATCTGCGGCAGAGGTCCTCAAGCACTCATTAATGTCACACATAGTCTACTCAGCCAATCTAAATAAATGATATTGCAGGGCAAAGCGAAATAACATATATTTTATACACAGTCGTACAGTCAGTTTAGTTTACAGGGCATTCACTCTTGCCATTACTTTCATGGATTTCTTCAAACTAATATGTATCAAACCAATTTCACCAAGGTGCCTGAGAGACCTCTGACCACCAGCGCCAGGTCCACTGGCGGGCCGTGCATTTCACGCCAAGGCCATCAGTGATGTCATATTTAGTGCACAAAATGAATGCACCTCATAATACCCTCAATATGACACTAAGGTTTGAGAATCCATACAGAATCACACTTACGCATTACATCGCCTTCATATAGGGGAAAAACTTTGTTCCCGGAGAATTTATCTTAAATCTTAATTATGACTAAGTAACTACGTCCAACGATACTTTCAAAACTTACAAATAAAAAGCAATTTTAGGAGATTCCTCAACAACGTTTTAAGAAGTTCACCAAAACTACAGACTGCAGTTTGTGGGATAAGAGCTTTTATCCCACAAACTGCACATTGTCACAGTTTTGCATGAGAGACCAACAAGACAATAATGAAACAAACTATTGAGCTAGTAGGTTACTAAAGAATTGAATATGTTAGTGTAGCTGCTGCTTCATTGCACCGGGTGATTTACATTATAAACTACAGATGAAGGGCAACTAAATCTTTATCTTCTCTTACAGCCGTCGTGAGTTTTGCATGATGGCAACCAGATCTCTGGGTTAGTTCAGTCTGGAAGATTCTCAGGGCTCATCCAATCACAGGATGCGTAAGTGTGAAGTTCAGAGTAAAGCCAGCTAGCTGGTCTCGGCATGGCAGACTCAAGATCTGATTGGCTGTCGCAACTGATGGTGGTGCATTCACTGACAACTAACAGGAGCCTGCATGTTGATTCTCAAGGCCTCAGGCAGATTTCGTAGAAGCTCATAACAGAAGCTGGCTGAAATATGATTGGATAAAAACGTAATACACAGCAATGGGAGCAGCACAACCAAGTGGATAGCATATGATGTGAAAAGAACAGACTATGGAGAATAACTTGGAAAATGTACTTTTCTAAGTATGTTTAGGCTGCCCCCCTCGGACATAATCAGTTGTAGTGTGTTGAGGAATTTAGTTGTCAACCAGGTTGAAGGCCATTCCCACAGGCATCAAACATGTGGTTTCCCAGGAGATACAGTAAATTCCAGGTCAAGCTTCATTCTGACTGTGAGAATGTCTGTAATCCTTTGGAAATGCTGTGGCATGGTGTTTGATCTGAGAAACCCGCAGCTGGATTTTTCCTGGTGTCATGAAAACATCGAGGGTGAAGAACACATAATTCTCTCGGAGGTCCAACGGTGCGTGTTATCATTGAATCTTTACGACAGGACGTGTCACGGTCTAAGCACCAACGTTTGCTTCCGAGAGACGGCTCGTTAGTCATTAACGAGCGATAAAATGTTGTGGGCAAATAAAATTGTTAATTTTCTACCAGGATGAGGGAGATGACTGTTAGTCAGTATCATGGGGTGTCACCTGGTAAGGCTGAGACTCCACATGCACACACTTCACCTGAAACAGGCCAGTGTCCAGGAAAAACAAACAAAGAAACAAACAAAAGAACTGGCAAGAAAAATCATTTTTCTATTCTAAATCCTAAAACAAACTTCTGGCCCATGGGCCTCTGGCAATGAATTGTATTGCATTTTAACATATTATAATAACATTGTAAGGTGAATCAAGTTCAATTGATCAATATGGGGTAAGGCTTTAATGAGATCAGGCTTGAGAGGAAACACAAATCAAGCATGTTATAAAAAATATTTAAGATTAAAAAATTGAAGATGAAGATGGTGATTTCCCCACAGAGCCCAAGTTCAGAAGATGTGCCAATAACCTCAGTAATACCTGTACACACATTTCTTTTTTTTTTTTTTTATCCAAGTGTTAGATTTGGATAAATTCCTATTTAGTTCAAAACTTAACAATGTCATCAACATAGAAACAGCAGAGAATTGACAATATGATCCACATGCTGGGCAGGTAGAGCAGCAGATGTTCATGTGGGTTGTGTAAAGTTTCTCCATAAACCACATCTTCTTTGTCATCTCTGTGGTCTTTTGTGATTGTTGTCCTCAGGAGAGGCTCAGGGTGTGTCGCACATGGCTCTCTGTGGTGTCTTTTACAGGCTTAGATACCAGTGTACATACCTGTGATGCTATGTCCACTCGCTGAGGGCTATTGCTACCACTCCGAGCCTCGGACATCCAAGAAGCGGTGGGATTTTTCAGTTGTCACTCGCTTCTAAGGCCAGGTGTCTTTCATTTTTATTAACCGTTGCACCTCCGAAAAAGGCTCGGCGATTACAGCTTGGTCCTTCCAACCATCCAGCCATCCATCCATCCATCCATTCATCCATTCATCCATTCGTCCATTCTCAATACCCGCTTCATCCTGCACTCAGGGATTGTGAGAAGGTCTGCTGGAGCCTTTCCCAACTATCATGGGGCAAAGGCACTGTGACACCCTGGACAAGCCGTCAGTGCAAAGCAGCACAGCCTGGTCTTCACTATTAATAGACCTCGAGGACTGTGACGAAGTAACAAATTGTCATTTGGAGTCAATTTTGGGCCAATTACGCCCGCGATGGGATGTGAGTAGGTGTCGCCTCACGTCTTGGGCTCGGAGAAGAACCTGCTGCCAGATGGCAAAGCGCCTTGTTTGCGTCTGCCACCGGTCAATCTGTTATTATTTTTGCGTGTTCATCAAAATAAAATCCAAGTTGCATAAAGTACCATGAAGAAGCCGAGAACAATGAATTTCCTCTCCTCCTCCTCCTTTGCCCACTGTCTCCTGCACGCTCTGCACACCGGTCAGCCACCAACTTCCTCATGTGGCTTCCTAGCAAGCAGCCAGACCCCACCCCCCCCCCACCCCCCACCCCTTCTCCCACCCACCACCATGGCCCATAAAGTCACTCTACTGCTGCCTGTCCCGTGTGAGACAGGAAGTAAGGCCCTGTGGACACTGACCTCACTACAGGAAAAGAGCAAATGGTGTGTGTGTGTGTGTGTGTGTGTGTGTGTGTGTGTGAACGTGCTTGTGCAGCCTGCACTCACTCTTTATCAGAGACCATTGAGCGCCAGCAGTTACCTCAGTAAAGATGAGATGTTTTATTTTTACAGCAATTATTATTATTTTATTTTATTTTATTTTATTTTTTTTTACTGTGTACATGTCCAGCATGGCTTTGTTAACACACTCAACTAGAGGGTGAACACACAACACAAATGTAAAAAGTTCTACATCATCTACCAAAAAACCAAACACAAACAAACATACAAAACCAACAAACAAAAGATCTAGCAACCCCAAAAAACAAAAGGAAAACTGGAATGTTATCAACAGAGAACATCTATCAAGTTTGGAGAGAAAAAAAGAAATCACAAAATAAAAAAAAAAAAATCAATACCAGACAAATAATGAGGGACAATCAATAAACATCATTTGTTTTGATTATTATTTTTTGTTGTTGTTTTCATCTTCCTCCATGAAGTCCAAGCTCAGCGTGATCGACAAAGTCTTTGTTTCCGACGTGAACTGAGAATCACAGTCGAGGGTGCGATTCCCACTATTAGTGATTACTACAAAACTACCCGCTACTCTGCTATTACTACTACTCCTACTGCTACTACTACTACTAGTGCTACTCCTCCCTAGTGTGGCTGCGGTGAGCAGGTGAGTCAGTAGAGTGGAAATGTGGAGTGAGTGGTTTTAGAGTGGCTGGGCTCTGGGAGAAGGCCCGGGCTTTACCCACAATCCCTTGTGTCTGGGCCATCACAAGCCACATGGTGAAACAGTCCCCCCCCCCCCCCCCCCCCCCCCCCCCCAGCACACACACACACACACACCCCCAGTGTGTGTGGAGGGGGTGATTTATTACAGCTTTCCAGTCCCTTATGATCGATCTGTTTGTCTTGTTTTGCACATGGCTGATGCTCTGACTGGCTGAAGCTTCTTGTGGTTTTCAGGAGCTGCTTGGTGGACCACAGGGGAGCTGAGATGAGAGCATGGTGGTGGTGGTGTGTGTGTGTCTGTGGGTGGTGGTGTGAGGGGTGGGGGGGGGGGGGGGCACCTGCCTTTTCAACAGCGGTGAGGAGTTTCAAGAGGTGTTTTGGAAAATTAAAATGAAAACAGTGGAGCTGAGGGGAGGAAACTCTGAATAAGCAGAGAGGCTGTTTTTTTTCATATCTATACATATCTATACATACATATATATATGTATATATATATGTATATATATATATATACATCTCATCCTGAGTGAGATGAAAGCGAGCCCAGCCACGTCCTCACCTAAAACTTGACATCAAGGCCCCCCCCCCCCCTTGAACGAGGGAGGCACTGGCATTTAAGGGGGAAAAAAAATAGAAAGTAAAAACTTTCTATAAGTGAGTGCTGAGATCCTGTCAGCGTTTCAAAAAGTGGAGTCTTTTCCCTTCCCACAGTGTTTCATACTAGATCCGCATTACGAGGCTGTGCTACGTTTTCCCAAAGATGGGCGGAAAAGGGGGTGAGTTGAGGGAGGGGAGAGCACGGAGAGACAATGTGCGTGTTATGGAGAGAGAGAGAGAATAGTGGGAGGAGGCAATGACAGGGAGAGCGAGAGAGAGCGAGAGAGAGAGAGAGAGAGAGAGAGAGATAAGGCTGTTATTGTTACGATCCCCTCGGGCTGCGCATGTGCAGGGAGGCTTACAGTCAGGAGGTGTGGGGGTAGGGTGTGGGGGTGGGGTGGGGTGGGGACGGCTGATTAGCCGCATCCACCCGCACAGACATCTGTCCATCATCGCATCGTGACGGCTCACTTTCCTCCGTTGTCTTCTGCCGCGACGCAGAACTCCTTTCAGTTCAGGCTCTGGCTGAAGTCTTGACGCAACTCGAGAGTGTCGGGGCAGACGATTGCGGGGGTGGTGTGTGTGTGTGTGTGTGTGTGTGTGTGTGTGGGGGGGGGTACTTCAATTCAGTTGCTCCTCTCCTCTCGGTTTGTCTCTTTTTTTTCTTCCTTTCCTCCCAAGTCCCCCAAGTTAAGTTGCTGCTCTCGAACAACTGCGGAGCTTCGATGGGCTGCGGAGGGAGTCGCTCGTTGCGGCGACTACCAAGGTTGAGGGTGCAATTCCCATTAGTGGTGATTACTACAGGAGAATACACGCAGACTCACTTCTGTGCAGTGACTGTGCAGTCCCCCCCCCCCCCCATCCTCCCCCCTCCTCCTCCCCCGAGCCTGACCAGCCGCTGTCAGATCAGTGCGCCTGCTGGAGGACAAAGAGACGAGTCAGAAAGGACGTGTGTGTGTGTGTGTGTGTGTGTGTGTGTGTGTGTGTGGAGGGGGGTGGGGGGGGGGCTTTTAAGGCTGATTAGTTTAAGTCCGCCAACGATGGGTGGGGGGTGGTGAGCAGCGGACACAGGACACCGTTTCCTGGCAACCCCCCCCCCCCCCCGCGCCTCCCTCCCCCTCCATTGACTGGCTGCAGATCAATCATCATCTCCCTGCCTGCTGGCGGTCGGTGGACGGCTGACTGTGTGTCCCACCCCCACCCCCCCGCACCCCCGGCTCTCAGCACAGGTGTCCTCTTCAATTGACCTACGTCACCGCCAGCAGCAGCAGCAGTGTGTCTCTCAAACTCAGCGCTTCCGACGCCACGCGTCCGCACCTCCTGTCGACATCCACATGGGACGCAGTGCCACCGAGCGGCTAGCATGCTAGCCATGCGGTGCAAAGTGTGTGAGAGGGAGGGAGAGGGAGGGAGAGAGAGAGAGAGAGAGAGAGAGAGAGGAACGAGAACTTTCTGTCTTAACTATGGAAGCGCATTACAGCCACACTAGAGAAATTATTTTTAATAAAACAGGGTTGTGCCTCTCCCACCTGCTGTCATAAGCTAAGGCCCCCCCCCCTCTCTCTCTCTTGGCTGGTCACTGTATGTGGGTCAGGGTGCTGCTGTTGCCAGAGGAACAGAGCCATCAAAGTCCGAGGCCCCCACCGACCACACACACACACACACACACACACACACACACACACACACACACACACACACTCCTCCCCCCGCCCCACCGTCTTCTCCCAACCTCTGCCAAACTCAGAGAGGGACGAGGTCAGCTGCCCCCCCCAACCCCCCTCTTCCCTTTCCCTTTCTCAGCTGCAGGAAGTCTCTCCTCGACCCCTCCTCCCCCCAACACCCAGCCCCCCTTCCACATCTGCGTAACCGGAGCCGGGTCAACTCACCCCCCCGCCACCACCTCGGTCACATTAGCAGCATACCTCCTAGTGCTGCCTCCGATAAGGCCCCCTCCCCCTCCCATTCAGATTTGGGACGCTGCGTGTGCTTTCCTTAAAAAGTTCAGCGCTTCCAGACTGGAACGTGAGTTTTAACTGTACAGATAGGCGGACCGTTTGCCCCCCCGGACCAGGGCCCTTCGTTTCACAATTGCAGAGAAACATAAAGAGAAAAATAAAGTCCCAAATGGAGAAAAAATGTCTTATCTGTGTGCAAACATTGGATTTTTTTATTTATTTATTTTAGGACTAGTGCTAAATTATTGTCGTTAAACGCTGCAGCTTATTATTTTGGCACATTTCATTGGCGTAATTACTTCTTCTGCCACATCTGCGTTATAATAACAGAAAGAAATAAGGTGTGCACTGAGGAGGAGGTGGGTTCAAGGACTGCAGGACACATCAAACAATTGTTCCGCTTCATGTTTAAAGAGCAGCCAATCTGACACCCGGGTTGAAAAGAGACTGTGTCACGTTTCTTTGGGGTGGGCCCGCCGAGAGTTCAAGGTTTACTTTTGACCCGAGTGGCTGGGGGTCACTCGGGGTCAGCGGCATTTGCAGACACCTGCTGTTTTTTTTAAATGAAAAGGATTAGTGTGTGTTCACATGAGCCTGCCTGGCCCGAGCCCACCCTGCCGCTGGTGCCTGTTGCACCCTCCTCTACGCTCAGCTCCCAGCACTGTGGAAGCAACGGCAGCAGCAGCAGAGAGTCTGTACAGATTCGCAACTGGTGGTGGAGTCTCAGGACCCGCTTCAGTTTTTATTCCTCATCATGCGGTCGGAACTAAAATTTAGTCCCCAAAAATAAAAAATGCCAGCCCACTTGCTGTCACGGCCAGTAAATAAATGATTGAAATCATTGAATTGAATGTCCTGCAACTGCCCGCGATTCCGCAACCCGATAAAAAAAACTGCTCCGCGATTCAATATTGGCTTGCGACCCACCACTTGAGAAACGCTGCCCTACCTAACCTGCACTGCACATTAGCTAGCATGCCGTCGCTTTGTTGAATTGGTGACATCCTGCTCTAAAGCCCAAGGCCGTGACTTTGCTTTGTTTCCTCGCCGTTTCATGTGCGCCCCCCACCTCTCGCCCACCTTCCCCCCCCCCTCCCCCCTTCCCCCCCGCCCTGACACACCTTCCTCCGCCTTGTTATTCCACAGCGAGCCGACTTCTTAGCTCCGCCATTTGTCTCTCTGCTCTGCACTACATTTAAAAGGCGGTCTTGTTGACAGAGCCAAGGTTCTCTTAAGAATTAGTAGCATGAATGAGCGCAGGGGTTGGGGGTGAGGGGGTCAGAGGTCACCTTTCAAGTGTGTTTATCCCTTCCGTCAAAGGGGCTGTTTCAATAAATAGTTCCCAAATAAGGGTAAGAATGAAGGTAAGAAGTGACTCTGTGCTGGAGATAAAGAAGACGGCTAACACGGCCATGGCAGCGCGTACCCCCCCCCCCGACACACACACACACACACCCACTAGCACTGATGCAACATTTTACGCTAACGCTGCGCAATGCAGAAAAGAAATGGCTGGTATCAGGAGGGGAAGGGATGGAAAAATCTTTCTTTTTCTGAGGCTGGACTGCATCAGACCACTGAGGGGAACTAACCTTGCATATGAACCTGGGCGTTTCTGTGCTTTAGTAATTCAACCAACACTGCATTTTGAGAAAGGGCAAACGTTGCTTCTATGCGCTGAGCGGTTCACGCTGAGGAGGGTCAGAATGTGCTGCATCTCTGCCAAAACCAGAGCTTTTTCAAAGGAGGTGGAGTTCTTCCTCTGTCACGCAACTCGTTGTTGTTGCTGAACGCAGCCAAGTGACAACCTGACAACCCTAGTCTGACATAACAACAACATGAGAGTTTCAGAACCCCCCCCCCACCCCCACCCGTGACTTACTTTACTTATTAACCAGGTTGATCATTAAGAGATGGAGGTTAGTATCAGTAAGTCTCAGTGCACGAGACGCCAGAGTTGCTGTGTTTTTTTTTAATCCAGAATAAAAAATTGAATCACGGCTCTCCGATGTCAAACTTCCCTTAAATAAATGGACATATATTTGTGCTGTGGAGGTGAATAAGATGTGAGCGGCCAATATGGAACTCATCTGCACACGTGTGTGAGTGTGTGTGTGTGTGTGTGCGCGTGCAGCTGAGTGAAGGGACGGCGGTAGGTCATGATGGACCAGGAATCTGCTCTATAAACTGTCTTCATGACGTCAGTGGAGGGTTTAAAACTGCAGGGGCCCGTGAAGCAGAACGAGAGTGAGAGAGTCAACTCAGATTCAAACTAGAGGAGATCCGCCGGTCACGAGATCACAAGAGGGGGGCGGAGCATCTGCTTCAGACGCACGGAGACCAGTGGGGACCAACACAGCAAATCTACTACCGCTTTGCCCAGTGTGCGAAATACCTGTTCATGTGGGGTGGGGTGGGTGAGGTTACTGATTGCTGTACAGGACCAGTTGGCGCCGCTTAGCAAAAAAAAAAAAAAAAAAGTGTAACATTTTTTACACACACACACACACACATTATTTCTTTTTTTTCTTTTTGCAGCGAGTGTGATAGCGTGAGCAGATGCCAAGTATCAGCTGGGGGGGAGCGGGGGGGGGGAGTCCCCACTGAGATGAGGGGAAGACGGAGAATGGGAGCGAGTTCCTGTTTCAGAGAATAAGAACGAGACACAATATGAAGTGAAACAAAACAAGAGGAAAAAAAACTAATGTGCAAACTTCTCTCTCATATAAATAGACTGGAGTCAATGCTTTTGTCAAGCACCATGGGAGACATGAGGAGGTGTGTGTGTGTGTGTGTGTGTGTGTGTGTGTATAAGAGTTGTGTTTGTGAATGTAAGACATATTTTATGCTCGTTCCTAGTTTGTGTTTGTGTGTGTGTGTGTGTGTGTGTTGTGTGTGTGTGTGTGTGTGTGTGTGTGCGCGCGTGTGTCTACGAGGGCCACTGAGCTCGGAGGAGATGGACTGGGGGTGGGGGGGCAAACTGGTGGCTGGGGACCCAGTAGTGGGACTGGAGGCAGGCAGCGTTTCTCAACTGGTGGGACGCATCCCAAAAGTGGGTCACTGAACTGTTTTGATTGGCTCACGGCTTTGTGGGCAAAGGTTTTTTTTTTGTAAAAATATATATTTATAGAGGAAATGTTGGGCAATTATTTTGCAGGCCACACAATTCAATTCAATCATTGCAATCATTTATTCACTGGACATGATAGAAAGTTGGGCCAACGCTTCTTTTATTTTTTGTGGAATAAATTTGGGTTTGCGACTTCATGACGAGGAGATAAAATGATGATGGTCCTGAGACTCCACCACCAGTTGAGAACCACTGGGCGAAGGTGAATCGTTTTAACAGTTTGAGCATCGCCCCCTCACGTCGGGTCGGGGGCGGGGTGGCGAGTGGGAGTGGAGGGGGGCGGCTTTGCGTCTGCGGTCAGACCCAGTCCTGCAGCGAGCGCTTGCAGTGCACCAGCAGCCGCGGCGCCCCCTTGCTCTGCAGCGTGTTGATGATGGCGTAGATGAGCCCCAGGATGCACAGCACCAGGACCAGCGGCACCACCACCATCAGGATGGTCATGGTCCGCTCCTCGCTGTCGTCCACCTTCAGCACCACGTCCACCTCGTTGGTCTCTTCCTCGCGGTGGTCTTGGTCTTTGCCCCTCCCCGTCCCGCCCTCGCCCTCTCGGCCCTTGTCTCGGTCGCCGTCCCGTCCCGCGTCGGGGTTGAACGGAGGCCGGTTCACGTCCGGGTACTTGCGTCCACCGTCCACGTCCACGTCCTGGTCTCTGTCCTGGTCTCTGTCCTGGTCTCTGTCCGGGCCCCTGTCCACGTCCCTGTCCACATCCCTGTCCGGGTCCAGCTCGGCGCTGCACCCCATGAAGTCCCTGAGGATGGATTTGGGGTAGCCAGGCTCACTCTTCATGCGGTGATTGTCAAACTTCCAGTACTTGGATCCCTTGTAGAAAAATGTGTACGCTGAGAGAGAGAGAGAGAGAGAGAGAGAGAGAGAGAGAAAGAGAGACATTATTTGGGAAAAGATGTGTGGACAACCATTTTTGTGCTCACTGGAGCCTTTTTATTGTTATTAATCACTGACTCATTGATGTCTGTGATCATTGTGTAAAATACAGGGTTACTGGGGGGTGGGGTGGGGTGGGGGGGAGGGGGTTCAGACCCCGCCAACCCCTGATTAACCCATGAGAGCCCCTAAAACTCTCAAAGCAGCAAGGGGGTCTTATATCTTTTGAAAGCTAATTAAATATATTTCATGTATAATAGTCCATTTATTCAAAATATCTCACTCACTTTTATTTTTTTGCCCAAGCAGAGCTTATGTGTGTGTGTGTTGTGTGTGTGTGTGTGTGTGTGTGTGTGTGTAGACTGTCATGACTTGTATCCATGAAACCGGGTTGTAAGATTATTGTAGGCCTCCTGCATGTTAAGGAAATTTAGATTGCTATTGAGTAAGAATTAGGAGGATGGGGACCCTGCCATCCTTCCATTCATCCATCCATCCATACCTCCATCCTTCCATTCATCCATCCATCCATACCTCCATCCTTCCATCCATCCATCCATACCTCCATCCTTCCATCCATCCACCCATCCTTCCATCCATCCACCCATCCTCCTTCCATCATCCATCTTCCACCCATCATCCATTCATCCATCTATAAACCCATCATCCATCCATCATTCATACCCCCTTGAATACTGACGGGTATTTTGTATACTGGCCGTGATGATGGTAGAATTTGGGAGACAAAGACACTGACTGGATTGTTGTTTTCATGCACAGTTTAAATTAATGCAACATTTGTTTTTAGTCTGATTGCAAAGAGTAAGACGTCCACTCTGCTAGAAGCAGATTGTTTTTTCAAAAACAATTAAAACAGCAGCATTCATTTTGTTACTCTTGTTGATTAAAACAAAGTCCATCTCTGTTTGAGATCCCATTTTCACTTGACACAAACACAGCAAAAAAAAAAAAAGAACCACACTTCTTCCTATGTCAGCACAAGATCTCCCCCCAACACACACACACACACACACACACACACACACACACACACAAGAGTGTGTTCAAGCATGACCTCACCCTGGTTGTTTCAGATGTCTCTGTCCCTCCCAACCTCTCTTTCCATTTAGGACACACACACACACACACACACACACACACACACACACACACACACACACACCCACAGGGAACTGAATCGACAACACCACTCTCAGCTCACCCCCATCATCGCTGAGGAAGGCCCCCTTGGGAGCCGAGGGCACTGACGACCCCCACACGCTGATTGGTTTGGGGTAACCTCGGTCTGTGGCCCGCGAGTGCTCATCGAAGCGCCAGTACCTGGACACAGTCAAGGGAAACGACGGCCAGAGTCAAATTTGCTGCGTTTTGCTTGAACAGCGAAGGACGTGAGCAACGACGTCAAGAGGGCGTTAACGTCAAAGAATACAACTGAGATGTTTCAGAGTTAAGACAGCTTTTTTCGACCTTACACTACATTTGCATCAATCATCAATTTAATTTGTATCAACCAAAATGAAAAAACAGTTGCAAGATTAATATATTACGGAATTTCGTCTTTGCAGAGAAGACACGTACAAACAACAAGTTTGATGGGAAAAAACATTCATAAATTTGGTACAGCATAATTAAAATATTAATGTGGACATGGACAAGAAATGGCTACAATATTGAAATTGTTCTCTTTTTTTTCAAAACCATGGGAACCCACATCTAAATTTTGGGAAACCCCTTTTAACAAATGTTGTACTGTGTGGATGTGATCTAGTGGCCAATCAGAGAGCTCCCATACGATGTTGGCGGGCTGCGGGCTGTTGCATTACCAGTCTCCTTGAAAGAAGTAGGTGAAGCCGGAGGGCTCCCACCAGATGGCCGCGTCCATCCGGTCATAGGGGATGTCCCGGCCGTAATCCACCAGCTCCTGAGGGTAGCCGGGCTCCAGGTTGGCCTCCCTGAACAGCCAGAACCTGTTCCCTGCGAAGAGAGAGAGAGAGAGAGAGAGAGAGAGAGAGAGAGAGGAGGAGGAGGAGGAAGAGAAGAGGAGCCATCATGTGTTTGTACAAGGTACAAGAGTACATGTACAAAGGTACATGCTCGCAAACAATCCTACAATATATGCAACATACGCAGAAGCATTGAAACTCTGTTAATCAGCGGCCTAGCAGTGTAAGATTAACATGAAGTGTACGAAAGAGTGGAAAAAGTACTAAAAAGTCTAAAACTACGTCAGAGTAGTGAAAGTAAGAATGATAATTGTGCTCTCTCTCTCTCTCTCTCTCTCTCCCTCTCTCTCTCTCTCTCCCTTGTAACCCTTAGGGAGGCTTTCAAATGTGAACGGCACGTGCTGTATCTCATGATGTCGAAGTGCTTTTTTTTTTTTTTTGCACACGCAAAGACGTTAAACGTGTCAAACATGCTTGACTTTTTTTTTTTTTCTTTTTTTACAAACGCTTGGTTTGTTGGCCAAAAACTCTGTGAAAAGTGAATGAATTTGACCAATCAGAGGGAGCGAACCAGGAATTTACACAAGCTTGTAAATTACATGAATGCGATAATGATTCACTGGCAAGCCGTCAGAAAGCACCCTGCAACGTGACTGGCTGAGGAGAATTTTTATTGTACATGTACATATATACAGTATATATACATATATATCCATCCAACAATCCTTCCTTCCATCATTCAAAATCCATCATGAAAGACCACTTCCACCCGAACCACCGCACATTCAGCCTGCTGCCCTCAGACTCAGACGCTTCAGATGCATCAAAACCGAAATGGACAGACTCAGGAAAAGCTTCTTTCCATGGGCTGTCAGGACACTGAAATGAAAGTCTATCTTATCTTATCTGATCATTCATCCATCCATCCTTCATTTCTTCCATCCACCCACCCATCGTTCCTTCTATCCATCCACCCTTGCTTCCTTTCATCGCTTCCATCAATTCATCCATCCATCCATCCATCCATCCATCCATCCACACTCAGCCTCCAGAACAGACCGTGTTTGATGTAATCCTTCCCAGGCTCCCTGCTGCTATGTGGTGCCCCCCCAACCCACCACCACCACCACCTCCAACCCCTCCATGACTTTCCATGACCACACTGAAGCCCCTATCCCTAAAGATTCTGCTGCTTCCTGCTGTGCTACTGTTTCTCATATGAGAATAAATGCTGCCTTTTCCCCCTCATAGTTGGCTTTGTTTGGTTTGTAAACAGCTGTGAGACCTCCTGGGTGATCCAGCCGCTTTTCTTTGATACATCCAGTCTTGGTCTGTTCTGGATCGCAATGCTCTCTAGTCTTGATAATGTCTTGGTCTCGGTTGGTTGGTGTCGACGACAGCACTGGTGAACACTAGCTGCCTGTCGTGGATCACACAGAGACAGAAAACTTGTGACTGGTCTGCCTGCGAGTCCTTTCCATTTCTCCTTCTTTCCTTCCTTGCTTTTTCTTTTCCTCCGTGTTCCTCTGTCTTTCTGGGCTAATGGCCTGCAGCCAAGTGTCACACTGAGGGGCCGGCTGGCAGGCCGATGACATCATCTCCCTCGTTATCACCGCCGGCCCCCTGAAGCTAATCAAAGCATCAAAGCCCCACTTCTCTCTCTCCCCATTCAACAACTTTATCCACGGTTATAAAACTATGGCTGCTCTCACAGACGCTCAGTAAAAATAATGACCTGCGCCTGAAGAGATGATTCTCTCGCATGCAAAACACATCGTGGAGCATTGCTCTCGTGACGAGGCGGGGTTACGTAATGTGCCTTCAACTTTATCGGCAAAGGGCGGAAAAGGGGTTCACAACCCGTTCAGCGTAATCAGTACCAGAGAGGGCCGAGATCCGTTACATTTGGGTTGTAAAGAAGCCATATGGTGAATCCTTTTATCCAGCCAACACCGTACTTATACTACCTGGGATAGTCACAGTCAGTTTGCCCTGCACCAGTTTCCATTTTGAAAAGACATAAAGAAAATCTCACAAATGGATGAGGTTTCGTTGTGTCTTCTTTAGATATTTCTTTAGATAGCATTAGATAGATAGATAGATAACAATACACCATTATCTCATGTCACACAAGTTGGAAATTTTAGGGCGTATTCACCCCTGCCCTGTTTGGTTCGGACTAAACCAAAAAAGTTCCTGATGCGGACCTTTTGGGCTGGTGTGAATACAAACCAGCGAACTCTGGTGCGGAGCAAACAGCCGGTCCGAGACCTCGCCGGAGAGGCGGTCTCGGTTCGCTTCCAAACCAACCATGGTGCGGTTCGGTTGATGTGTGAAAGCGACCGCACCGTGGTTCGAACCAGTTCTGAAATCCCACACCTTTTTACACGTCGCAGGCTTCCGTAGCCACAACCATTATGGGAAATATTGTTTTGGTCAGCATGGTAGAAAGTTTAGTAGTGCGTCGTCGGGCCGAGTCATGGTTCAACGTGGAGCAATGAGCAGACGGTTCTTGGAAAACGTCTTCGATGTTGCAAAATGGTAAACATCTCCTCATAAAATCAACGTTGCATCAAAAGCCTCTGATGCTCCAAATGTCCTGCAAACGCTCGTAACTGTCTGGGAAAAAAAATCATTATGAGCGAAACGAGTGCAGCACGCTGGAGCTCCATGATCGTTTACTGTCCGTATTTCACCGCGTTACCCCTGCCCAGACCGATTTGTCCAATGATGATGATCCAACGATCTTTGCAAACGTGGGTTTGTTGTCAAATCCTGAGACTTTTGCAATGTAAAAAGGAACCGCACCAAACCAAAAAAGATACATTGTATTTTGGTCCAGACCAAAGAAAGCGAAACTAAAGGACTTTCCTGGTGTGAATATGCCCTTAAACACATCAGACTCCATTCCTCCATTCTTCCATCCATCCATCCAGCTTTCATCCATCCTCCCTTCTATCTATTCTTCAAGCAATCCATCCTTCCTTCCATTCATCCATTCATCATCCTTCCTTTCATCCATTCATTCATGCCTCCATCCTTCCATCCCTCCATCCATTCTTCAATCCATCCATCCTAATTTGCAACACAAATCTCATGTGAACAGCTGACTTGTATCAAACAGTCTTTTCTGTGTTGGCTAAAGTCTTTAGCATTTCTGAGCTCATTGTTGATAAGTTACCACCACTCTCCTGCCATGGCCGTTTGACACGCTGCTGCGTATCGCAGCTTCACAGCAGCGCTCATCAGAGCCACCGTGTGCTTTCAGGGCACTTCTTCTCTGCTCTTAACTCAGTCAGCTGTTGTCACTATTGCAGAACCTTGCAGGTTGTAGTCACCTGCCATGAGCTACAACCTCAATGTGACTGGCCTCCGTATCCTGACAGGAACCTCAGTCACATTGCCATAATCTGGCTAGCTAACAAAAAAACACCATCAGAACACTAACTCCCACTCACTAACTTTCCCTTATGGAATGAATTAAAGATTGAAAGATGAATATTTTGGTCAAGGCAGTTGGCAAAAGTGAGGGACTTGCTGTATCAATACCACCAGTGTAGGTGATGCTTGCTTACCTTTGAAGAAGACAAATCTGCCGTCGTGTCTCTCGTACGCAGCGTCGATGTCGCCTGGTAACCCCCTCCAGAAGTGGCCGATGGGCATCGGGTAGTTATCTAGAACCCTGTTCCTGCGCACCCGCCAGAACCACCGACCCTGAGGGAATCACATCGCTTGAATGAGGTGCGTTGAACAAGTTTTTATTCTTCAGACAACACAGTTTGAAAAAAACTACAGTGTGATTAGGAGCCTTATGCCAAGTCCTTTATTTGCATTATGTAAAGTGAATATCTGCAGTGTGGTCGATCCCAAATATCCCCTATATAAGTTTTCTGTTTTATTTTGATAGTCTCGTGTCCTTGTCTTTTTCCATACTTTACATCCTGCTTCTATTTTCCTGCCTTTTTTTCGCCGCTTGATTTTGTCAGAACCTGTAGCTCGTTGTCAGTGCTGCCCTTGATTGTTCTCACCTTATTCCCACTACGCCTCTGGTAGAGATAGTCATGGGCTGTGTCTCAATTCAGGGTCTGCATCCTTCGAAGGAAGCGTTCTCCGTCTGAAGGAAGCGTTCTCCGAAGTACCCGGCCGAGAAGGACGAACCAAACTCCGCCTCCCCGGTAACCACACGGACGGTCTAGCCTTCGGCGTGTTTCCTGGTTGCGTCACCGCCTTTCCCTCCTGCTGGCCAACCCCGGAAGTGACGTTTTTATAGCATCAAGCTAGCCATTGGCTCGCCATGTAACGATGCCGTTGGATGTTCAAATAAATAAAAACCCCACGTTAAAAACAGAATATTTTATGTGAAATTTCAATATTTAAATTTATACGTTGTGTGTGTCTTTGTCTGTGTCTTTGCCAGTACATGCCGCAAATTTCAGCTGACTTCCCAGGATCCCAGGATGCTTTGCAGCAGCACGCAAGGCATCCTGGGATACAGAAGGACGCGAAGGATAGTAGTGGTGTATCCTTGGAATCGGCTAAAAGTAGGGCACATTTTCGAGGGCGCATTTGGAGCGTCCTTCGGACTTTTGGGAACTGGGACAAGCCTTCGCACAGAGCTATGACGCGACTTCCTTTCAAACGCACGCTCCGAAGGATGCAGACCCTGAATTGAGACACAGCCATGGTCTTCCTTTTGTCTTTGTCAGGTCATTGTTGTTTCCTGCTGTCTGCAGGGCTCCAACGATTAGTCGACGTAATCGATTATGTCGACAACATAAATTTGTCGCCGCGAAAATTGATGTGTTGACGTGCCGTGTTATTGCTATTGTAAATTGCTGAATGATAAAATCCCACTTCGGCCGCGACATGCTAATAACGTGTGGGCACGCATTCACCATCGCATGGCCACACGTTTATTATCTGGTGGGGGTGATATAGTAATGCCCGGCCACACATCATTATACTTAACAAAGGTGTGAAGATTTAAGCAAGTTAGGTTAAACTGAAGTACAAAATAGACGGTGAAAATAAAGAAGATAATCGTGAATAATCCTGAAACATAATCGATACATTAGTCAACAACAAAAATAATCGTTAGTTGCAGCCCTACTTCATGGTTTCCCATTTTGGTGAATTTTCTTAGGTTCTTGTTATGGTTTTCTTTAGTCCTGCTGTGTCTGTTTGTTTTTTTCCTTGTCGAGTCCCGTTTTAGTTTCTGCTATTTTTTTTTTTTTTTCCTTTTAAGGACCCCTTTAGTTTAGTTTTGTTTGTCGTTTAAAATAAACAGTTTTTCTTTCCTGCAACCTGGAGTCATCTGCACTCTGGCCCCTGCCTCCTCATCGTCCCTCAACCTGCATTGACACAATCAAAGTGAAGGAAACACTGGTCCGATATGGAAGCGGTAGTGTTGGCCCTCTGTTTGAGCCGTGCTCAGCAGTCAAAGGCAGATTTACACCACCAGCTCTCGCACTCGTTCATAAGTGGTGAGTCAGAGGTCCTTTTCTGTCCTGGATAACGTGACGGCGAAACGCTTAGTGCTCCTTCTTTTTGGCGAGCACACCGAGTTTTGTCCTTCATGCGGGGGGGGGGACACGCTGGCAGACAGGACGGCGCGGCTCGGCTTGCGAGAAGGCAACAGCAGAGGAGAGATGAGCTTTGAAAGAGTCAGACTGCGCTGTGCTTCCACAGCTGCTTCCACAACAACCTGACTGACTGTGTTGGCCATCAGCACACGACCGCAGGTGTCTGTGTGGGTTCAAATGTCTGTGAAGGTTCTCAGTCATCCAGGTCATAATACAGAAGGGTTAAGTTGGGGCAACTGGACTTATTCTTGGAATCCTAAAGACGTCTCTCCTCTCATCCGTAAGGCTTCTTCAGTTCTGAACTGGAATGGACTGAACTGAACTCTCCACCGGCGGCTGTTATATCATCAGACTGTACCAATGAAAAGGCAGGAATCATTTGTCTCATGAACCAAGCCACTTCATACTACAGGGACACTTTTCCACCTTCAGGGAGTAGAACATTGTCCTTGTTGTGTAGGCTATGTTTGTGATTTTTTTTTTTTTTTTTTTTATGACAATCCGCCGACGGCAGCGCAGCATAAAACGGTAAAGTTACAGTCAATCTCGTGAAACCAAGTGCCACTGCTAAATGGTGTCAAGTTAATAAGATATGCTCTCTCGAAGTAGCGGGAGAAATGTGGAACTAAAAATAATGTTCTTTTGTAACTCATTGGGCTAATTAGTAACAACAGTGGACAATCCACAATAATACAATCAATACAACTAATTCTATGACGATCAGTAGAATGTGAAAGGCACTTCTGATTGGCAAAAAAGAAGCCCCTGGTGGCAACGGAACAAGCTAATTTTGTACTGGGAAATAATTACTGAGCAGACTGGTCAATGAAACCCGAGATCACAGACATATTGGCTAAGATGAAATCCAAGATCGCAGACACGTATGTTTGAGCGTGTGCAGCAGATGTCCAGGCAGCTCGATGCAGTTTTGTGTCACTTTCTCTGTGCCAGAAACACTTCAGGGACAATTTAAGCTAAGTTAAGCTTTTAATCTGACCCACCGAATTTAAAGAACTTAGTCAGGAAGACAAGAAATAGCTGTATTTCATCCATTTTTTTTCAGTTTTTTAAGAGTCATTTCAATAAAGAGCCAAATACCATGGGGCTTCAAAGACACTGGTTTTGTTGGTCTTTGGTATGGCTAATTTTCAACTGACATTAAGCAACATGTTTTCTCCATGTCCTATGATACGTTTTTCCTCCTATGAGGGTGGTCACCAAAACACTCTAGCCATCTGCTCTTGCTCCAGCCCCTTTGAGAACGCATTGTGGCCCACCAGTCAAAAAGTTGGCCCACCCCTGGTCTAGAGGGAGGGCTAAAAAAAAAATAAAAAAAATAAAAAAATAAAAAAATAAAAACACCAGTTGTCAAAAGATTCAGAAGGTTCTTGGCTACTAAGTGATTTTGTCTCGTTGCCAAAACGCACATGGGACAATTCACTGGAACCTCATTCAAGTGTTCATATTGTGCTTGTTTTCTTTTCAGCTTACTAAATCCCTCAGAGTGCAGTTCACTGTGAAATGTCAAATCTCTGGACGTGGTGTCAGGATGCATGGAGGTTGGACAGAGGCGCCGTTCCATTAAAGTCTGAGAGTGGTCGCTGTGCTGCTCTATGTCACATCATGGACACTGTACACTTCCTGTGCCGAGTCCTACCACGAAAACACAGTGCTGCTGACCTCTACGCTGTGGCAGGACCTGTTGAATTTGAATGCCTTATTCATTTCAGTCATTATGTTCTTAAAATCGCAGTGGCATCCTGTTGCTCCTAAAGTTTTATTTCTGTGCACATTTGCATTGGAATTTAAGATTGGCACGTGTGCCTATATGTGCTGTAAACGTATTTTGAGAGCCTGTGTTGTAACGTGACGTGGTGGGGTGTGTGTTTGGGCGGGTGTGAAAGATGGTGAGCAGTGTGTTTTGTAATGTATGTCTTTGTGTTATTTGTGTGTGTGAACTCCTTGAAAACAAACAAGATGCTGCGTCTCAAGGGGCTATCTGAAATAAATTGAAATTGAAATTTTATTGTTTTTTTGTTGTTTTTTTTTTAGTTAAAACCTCTTTTAACAACAACGAGCATGTCCTGTTTTATTGGCTTGCAATCATCAGCATGGTGACAAACTAAAAATGCAAATAGTCAAGGTAAAGTGTACAATTTAAAAAAACAAAACAAAAAAAACCTCTTAAACTGTTAAAGCACATGGCTCTGCCTCCCTTGAAAATATCTCTGTAAAACCCCATGGCTAATAATTGCTTCCTGCTGTTTTGTGCATGTCCAGGGGCAAACACCTGACCACGCCCTCCCCTTTAAACACCACTCAATCTCATAAAACACACCCCACGCTTTACAATGCACAAGAATCTGATTGAAAACAGGCTGCGGCCCGTGCCATTTGTCTTGGACTGAATCAACGGCGGGGGGGTGTTGCAAATTTATTGACACAGTTAACTGAAGGTCAAGAGAGCCGCTCAGCTGAAGGCGGAGGAATTTTCCAGCGAGGACACACAATAAAGCAGCGGCGCAGGAAAACAACACAACCCCCGAAGTTTCAATACTCGCGCACTAAATCAAGTTGGCCTGAGCTGAAGGTTTAGAATGTTTCCCTCCAAGCTTCAAAGTGTTTACCTTGAAAACAAACATCTCTCCCCGGAGCACCGCCACCGTGTCGAAGTTCCCTTCACAGATGTTGGGCCCGTAGTGATCCGGCCTGTCGGTGGTCCTGGGCCGGTCCGGGTGCCGAGGGGGCGGCTGTGGTGGTCTGGGCTCTGGGCGGCGAGGGGTCACAGTGGGCAGCGCTCGGGTCGGACCGCTGTTAGGCTGACCTTATGGGACAGAGGGGAGCCATAAGACAAGGGGTCACCGACCTCGCCGAGCCTGAGAGCTACTTCATGGCTACTGAGTCATACGAAGGGCAACCAGTTTGCTACGCTCTCCTGAAGTATCACGTTTTCTCAGGTAGCCTTGAGTTATATTACATTATTAGTAATGATACTCATCTGTGTGAAGAAACTGACGACGTTAAGGAGTTCTCACAATGACTTAACAAGGTTGAATACAATGGAATTTTTGACGCAGTTCAATGAGTTGTGCTATTTTTCAGAAAATGAAAAACACTCAAGTTTGTCCATCTCAAAAATAGTTATTAATAGTTTTACTGACGGGCATCTAGGACCAAACACAAACGAGTTTCACGTCTTCCTCAGTATGTGTGCTCGTCCAGGAAGTGACATCATTACATAGTCTTATCTTTAGATACAGGTGTACTTGTTTATCTTATCTGTAGTCTGTTATCATCAAAAAATATAATTATTTTTAAATTTAAAAAAAAAAAGAAGAGTGAGTTATTGTGTAAAGTGAGTTGTTATTGGCTGTTTTAATTTTGTGGATCAAATTGCCTGGGCTCTGCGCTGTTTCAATGTTGTTATTTTAATTTGAGAGTGAGTGTTTCTATCTAGAACTGGCCTGAGGGGGCAAGTCATGCGTATCTTTTCGGGGGGTGGAAGCCACCTGGTGCACCATGTTGGTGACCCCTTGCATCATAAGGCGTTCACCTACTTTACTTGTTAAGACCAATAACAGTGTGTAACAGTCCAGAAAAAACAACTAGGATAATGTTCATAATCAACAAATAAATCGGGATGAGATTTTGGGGAAATGCACGATATGGAAAGGTTTCGAGGCCAGTGTGAGGCGATACCAGCGGTGCTGACCATAGATCTGCTGAATGCCCCGCCGGTCGTCCTCAGGCAGCTGGAAGTTCTCCGTCTCCATCCACTGGTAAAAGGGAGCCATGATGGCCAGCGGGTTGTTGGAGTGCTCCAAACCCAAAGCGTGGCCCAGTTCGTGCACGGCCACCAGGAAGAGGTCGTTGCCTGGAGGGGAGGAGGGTTGAAGGAGTCAGTGGACGGGAACCTCCAGGAGCAGCTTCAACGCACGTTGAGACCAGCAGCACGTGCCTGATACGTTTCCACAGTGGAGTAGGACAGGGGTGAGCAAACGTAATGTGATCAAATGCAATTGTCACTTCTTGTCTTTTAATTACGTCTTTTCATTGCTTTGTTGCACACTAATGCAATTAGGCAAGGCTACAAGGCGCACGATCCCAATTTCATCTCAACAACATGAACCAATGAAAACAGCTCAAAAGTACATTCTAAAGAGGCTGAATGCAAAAAAAAAAAAAAAAAAAGCTGACAAAGATGCCTTTAAAAGGTGTAACAGCGATCCAACTTGGCAGAGAGAGAGAGAGAGAGAGAAGAGAGAAGCGCGTCAGAAGGCCAGGTGCAGTCGAAGCCCAGGCAGCTAAATGCCGCATGCTTTGATACACACACAAAAGGGTTGCCATTCAGGTCCTTCATCCTTTCTTCAAAGCTTTGTTATTTTCTTTTGCGTTTTTTTCAAGTCTCACACCATGTGTCACTGTAGAGACGGGGCCTAACAAGGCATCACCCCGACAACTGAGACGCCTTCAACAAGTTAGCCGAGGCCACTGCCAGACACTTTCCCATATCCCCCGGCCACAAAGAGCTCCGACCTTTTCCCACAACTGCTCTTCAGTGTTTGATCCACGTCAGCAGTCGTTTCACGTCTCCACCAGGAAGGCTGCGCACTGAGGTGGTGTGTCACCGGGTTTGGAACCAATGGAGTGTTGTTCAAGTAAAAACTACTAACTAACTACTATTTTTTATTACATTTTACAACTTTAAACACCCATTTGTACTTTCTTTTTTGAAAAGCTTAACATGAGAAATAGCTTGGTTGAGTCTAAAAACAAGGGCATTTGTCAAAGTCAAACATTTTCCAGTTTACAACTTCCCATTACATGGTTCCAATGGTTCCTTCTGCTCGAACATAACGAAGTGTAAATATTTCCCCTATCCATTCTTATACCAGTAACATTCAATATTTGTGATTCTAGGCGAAATATAATCTAAACCTAAAAAATACAAATGAATTTAAGCTAACCAGTGGGATAAATGAAGTCAGTTTTTCGCTGGCATTTGGTGGGATTCCTTCTCTCTCTAAAACCAAGTACAATATGAGTGAAATATAAATTCAGAGTCTACTGTTCCTTCAACCCAATTATTAAATCCTTGAAAGCGGTCGCGGGGGTCACAAATTACCAGCGGTTGAACAGACGGACGGGCCAACTGAAGCTGAAGTTAAAAGACGAGGAGTGTGTCTGTGGAAGGTCCGGCTAATTTGACAGTGTGGAGCCCCAGTCGGACGGAGGGTCATTTGTTTGCACTTTGCTTTTAACTTGTTTAAGTGGCGTGGTGCAACAAAGGAGCTCGGATCTGCCAATCTACCCCCGAGTGGAACACACAACCCACTTACTGTGGCATTTATCCAGCGCCTCTCTGTGATTTGTCCCCCAACACGTCCCACACACTGCCGGCCGCTCGCACACTTCCAAGCACACACTGACTCCGGCTGTCTGGGTCTCCCGCGGCTACGCAGATAACAGGGCGAGGAAGCCTATTGTTGCACAAATCCCTCTACAGACTACAGGGTTAATGGGTTTGCGGAGAAGCAGGAACTCTGAAGACATTTAGCAGATTTTCTTCAAAACCCACACACGGTTTTTCTAATCTGTACTTTGGAACAGCATTAACGTGGCGCTATGCGCTCGGCATTGTAATTGGGGTGAAGGTTCACGTTAGGTGCAAGGTACTGAATAACCAATGAGGTGAGGGGTTTTGGCAGTCCTCTCCGACAAAAATTCTATCGTTATTTATTTACATTGTTGTTTGTCCGCATGGCGGCACAGTAAACGCAGTCAGCAGATCAATAGATGGCAGCTGCCGGAGGAAATTATGAATGCAGTGTTTCAATAGAAGCTAATTTACAAGATTATCTCTGTGGGCTACAGCAGTGAGAATGTCTTAAAGATAAAGACAAAGTGTTAAAGAAACTGCAATGGGCTCGTCCAGGCATGTCCGAGCTTTTTAATCCAGCTCGACGAACTTGAAGAAATTACATTAATAGTAAGCAAGTCATAAAATAGCTGCATGTCATTCATTTGCTCAGTGTTTTCAGAGTCATTTCAATAAAGAGCTGCACACCATGGGGCTTCAAAGACACAGATTTTGTTGGAACTTTGATTTGGTTAATTTTCTATCGACATTAAATCACACCTTATCTCATGATAAACATTTTCCTCCTATGAGGTAGGTCACCAAAACACTCCATCCATCTGCTCCTGCTCCGCCCCCCTCTGTCAAGTTTTACAACTCATCGTGGCCCTCCGGTCCAAAACGTTTGCCCACTCCTGGTTTAATCCTGAAGAGCCTGTTCAGGGCACCATCAGTCACAGCGTCCCACAATTCTCTTGTATTGTCCCCCCATTTCCAGAAACTGAAATCATCTACCTTGTACGTTCTGGTTTCCAATGGTCCACGGCTCATCCGAGTCAAAGTGCGTGTCCCCTCCCATCCCAGGTCCAGGGAAGTAGGCGTGAGCGAGGAAGCCGCCTTCCCCATCGAAGGGGGAGCTGTCCCCGTGGAAGCCCGAGGCGAAAAAGATCATGATGTCCGGCTCCTTCCGCCGACCATACTTGATCTCCTGGTAGGGGATTTCGTCAAAGGTCAGCGGGGTCACCCCCTGCCAGACTCTGAACGCCTGCCGTATGGCTTCGTATGAGTTATACTCTCCGATTTTAGGAGTGTAGTTCTGGATGCTGTGGGAGACACAGTCAAGGAAACGGAGAGGAGTTATTTCTCAAAGAGCTTTTTGAAGGAAAAAAAAACAGTGGAAAAAAAAACAGAAGCAAAAGCAACAAAGACTCAAAAGTCATAAATTCAATTTAAGATTTCGCCACGATTGAATTTTTTGCAAATATCAATAAATTACTTATTTTCTTTATTTTCTCTATTTTTTTATTTCAGGTTTTATTTAAACTTGAACTGCAGCAGTGAGATTCTTCTTCTTATCATTATTGTTATTAGGATTCTGCCACATTATCCAGAGTCGGGTTGCGGGGGCAACATTCTCAGCAGAGACACCCAAGGCGTTCCAAGGCCAGCTGAGAGACGCAGTCCCTCCAGCCTGTCCTGGCTCTTCCTCTGGGTCTCCTCCCGGTGGGACATGTCTGGAACACCTCCCCTGGGAGGCGTCCAGGAGGCATCCGAAACAGATGCCTCCTGGACGCCTCAACTGACTCCTCTCGATGCGGAGGAGCAGCGGCTCTACTCCGAGCTCCTCCCGGGGGACTGAGCTCCTCACCCTGTCCTAAGGGTGCGCCCTGCCACCCTGCGGAGGAAACTCATTTCGTTCCGCTTGTATTCGCAACCTCGTTCTTTCGGTCACTACCCAAAGCTCGTGACCATAGGCGAGGGTGGGAACGTAGATCGACCGGTAAAGCGAGAGCTTTGCTGTTCGGCTTCGCTCCTTCTTCACCACGACTGTAAGTGTGGTGAAGAAGCCGAAGCCATGTTACCTGTAAGTGAGGTGGCTCTTGTTCCACTTATGTCCGGTGAGAGCGTAGCGTTTCCGCCGCACGTTGGTTTTGATCTGGCCTCCGAACTTGTCGGGTACCCCGCACCGGGGCCTCTTCATGGCACTGGCAGCAAAGAGACGTGTGTGTTGGAAGGAGGGATGAACCCGAGGGGCGAGAAGAGGAGAAGAACCACGTTAAAAACCTTGAGCCCTCGTGTTGTCTGTGTTTTTATAGCTGTTTCATTTAAAAGGCTCCTGCATTGCATCCAGTGTGTGAAATAGAAGGGGGCCCGACCCCCCTCCTTCCCTGATTAACCCATGTGACCCCCTGAAAGTCTCAAAGCAAAATCTTAAGGGGGTCTCATATTCTTTTCAAAAAGCTGGGGAAAAAAATATGTATATATATATATATATATATATATATATATATATATATATATATATATATATATATATATATATATATATATACATATCACTAATGGTCACTAAACTGTCTTTAAGATCACCTTGTGTAACATTAAATTATTAAAAATATTATTCACATTTTTTTGCCAATATTTGTCAATATTCATTCGTGTCCACACGATGCAAGTGTCTTATTTTTTTCCTTTCTTATTCTATATTTTATTTTATAAATATAATTTTCCTGCTTTTGTACGATATCGTTGTGGTAATTATGCAAATTTCCTCAACTGTGGGACTAATAAAGGCTTTGTTTCAATGATATTCTGTTCGATTAAAGACCTCCGACAGCAGCTACTGGACCAGGATGTTGGTGGTGAACGACCAGAAAATTTACAATAAAATAAAGGGCTTTAAGATAGATAGATAGATAGATAGATAGATAAAATTTAAAAATAAAATAAAATAGAGGGTTTCGAAGTATTTAACTGTTGATGGTCATCAGTGTGTCCGTGCTAGTGGAACTGTATGGAAGCATCAGGGTGGTCCGGCTGACCTGATGGTTTGAGGGTCCATCCGTCCAGTGACTTCCAGGCCGTAGAAACGCTGCATGTCGCTGACGGAGTTGGACAGGATCTGAGCTGATCGCATGGTTGACATCTGCCTGCTGGCCTGGGGCAGGTAACCATACATCCTCAGCCATGACTGGAAGCACACAGGATGGAAAACACACACACAGAGGAGGCTGTTAGAAGAGTGACAGGTTTCCGAAAGCTGAATATATATTTTAACTTGAAATTAATAAATAAATAAATAAATAAATAAATAAATAAATAAATAAAATCCAGAGCATGAGGTGACATCACAATAAATTTGACCAGCACTGACATGATTTTCAAAGTCGAAACCCTCAAAAGTGACTTGAGCACAAACTAAATGAATAGCCACGTGTCTAAATCACTATATATGTGAAAAAAGAAAGAAAGAGAGACTTTAAGGTGTTGAGGAAACGCTGGAAATCATCACAAAGGAGCACTGCTCACCCTCAACATTCACCGTCACACGTTGATCTTGTACTTCCTGACGAAGGAACCAAGACAACACGAATGACCGTCTTCCAGCATTGGAAAGAATTGTTTATGTATCGATTTGTTTCTATTGGTGTTGAATGACGAATCCTCCAAGAGCCAGCGGCTTTTCCAGAGCAAAATTCTAACTTCGTTATCAGGTTTGAATGAACTTAACAATGCACACTCTATTCTGAGTGTACAGTGGACATTTTGAGTGTGAAAAAACATATTCCGAGCGCACAAAACAACCGTGTGAGTGTTTCTTTCCTCAGCAAGTCTGTCTGTCCTGTTTGTCTGTGTGCAGCAGTGCTTGCAAGCAGGAAGAGAAATGAAAGAGCTGCACTGGACCTGACCCTGGCCCACCTCCACCTTTAGATAAGAGAGCTTCAAACGCGCTGACAAACAACTGCAAAGGGACGCAAGAAAATATACATGTAACCACACACACACACACACACACACACACACACACACACACACACACACACACAATCAAACACAAACATGATTTTTGCGAAACACTGCCTAAGTGCTTGCTTACGCTCCATTGACCAGCGGTGGGTAAACTACGGCCCCTCGAGCTTATTAATCCGGCTAACTAAACTTGAAGAAATTATATCAATAGTAAGCAAGTCATAAAATAGCTGTATTCCATCTATTTTTTTCAGTGTTTAAGAGTAGTTTCTATGGATGCACCAATACCAATACCTGTATTGGGTATCAGTGCCGAAACCGGGGTTGAGTACATTACTCTACTGTATACGTACTGTACTGTCTACTACTGTATATGACAATGTAGTTACATATGTACTCATTTCTAGGGATAGCAGGGTTGAGTACTTTACTTGTACTCGTGAAATACGTGCCAATACCACGACACCGACACCAGTTGCAAACCTAAAAACATCTATATATAAACAGCCCACCAGTTAAAAAGTTTGCCACCCCGGCACTTGACGCACATCTCTATTCCTCAGGGAAGTGTTCGTATTCCTCTGTTCTTACATACAAACACAACAAGAATACCTGCAGTTCTTTTGTTTAGATTTATAAACAGGAACACAAAAAAAGAAATGAATGTAGAGTCACAATCATCCATAATGTTATTTCTCCTTGTCTGTCCTCAATCTGTCCAAGGGGGAAATACAGAACAGTCAGTCGATAAGTTTCCTTTCTCAGCTGTACAGCTATGTGAATATTTCAGATTTTCATCACCGAATGTGCTGCTGTTAGCGTTAGCTCTGTTGACGCTCTAAGTTTGTGACAACACACCTAGCTATGTTTAGCTTCTATAAAATATTCAAAGAGGCACAAGATTGAACTCACAGGTGCTTTTCTTGCTGGAAACACACCTGACAGATGTCCGTAGTTCTGCATTTCGCAGCACTAAAATAATTTGCGGCAATTAGAAAGAGCCAGGTATGGCACAAGTGACGCACTTTTAAATCTAGAATAATAACATCTCTTGATGTTTTAACACACATACAGCATATATATATATATATATATACATATATATATATATATATATATACACACACACACACACACACACACACACACACCAACACCAACACAAAGATGGTGTTTGTTATGAAAGCAAATGGAGCAGATTACAGTGAAGGGTAGCAGCTATTATCTCCAGCTCTTCATACTGGTTTTTGGCATGCAAAGGAATCCAAAGTCTGACAGCCACAATGTGTCAGTAGCTAATCTATAATTGGACCAGCATATTTTGTGAAGCATTTCAAGTGAATGACTGAATGGCTCCTGCTGGAGGTTGAGGGAGCTGATCATTTAAAGCGTGGTTTGACTCCACGGCAGGGCAGAGAGAAAATGCACACGTTTCTCAACACATGCCCAGAAGACAGGAAGTAATTCTAAGGCATATTAGCAACAAGCAGTATTGATTGTTCTGTCGTATCAGCTAAATGCCATTGTCACATTGTCATATTTCAACAAAGCAGTTGCTGAAATGTGCTCACAAAGGGTAATCTCACCCAAGGTGGGTCAACATTTTGACTGGTGGGCCGCACTGGGTTCTAAAATGTGACAGGGGTGGAGGGGGGAGCAGGAATAGATGGATGGAGTGTTTTGGTGACCCACCACAAAAAATATATCATGGGATATGTGGAAAACGTGCTTGAATATCAACTGAAAATGAACAAAATGTACAACAAAATATGTGTCCTTGAAGCCCCACGGTCTTTAGCTTGTTATTGAAATCACTAGGGATGCACCGATACCACTCTTTTACAGAGTACTCACCAATACTGAGTACTCCATAAGGCCATTACACATTATAGAACTACTTGGATGTTTGAACATTTTAACACATATTGAACAAAGTTGTCATCCTGTTCATGCATATGCAACTGGTATTGGTGTTGTGGTATCGGCACGTATTTTATAAGTACAAGTACAGTACTCCACCAATGTTGTCCATCAATGCCAATGTTGGTATCGGTACAGATACCCAACCCTGTTATCGGTACCAATACCCGACACTGATATCAGTATCGGTGCTGCAGCTTTCCCACCCCTGGTCTAACCACACAAACAGTGACAGGACAAAGCAGATGAATCTGATTCAAATCAGATTCCTTCTCAAATTTTTAGGGCTGACTGTCAGAAAGTGTCCAAATGGGATCCGGCTCTGTTCAGACTGGGCCACATTATTGACCGTTCTGACAGGTTGCTGTTGCAGTGACGTCATATAATTGCGAAAAACTAAATGGACTTGCTACGATACATGTCCTCGAGCTTGGCTTGAATGGAGATATCTCCCCAGACTGATGAGCCAATGAGTTTCCTTGAGTCTTGGATCACGCAGAGTGACGTCACGGAGAGTCTAAACCGATTGGTGTGTTAGGTGTTTAGTGCATTTTGTAAAAATTTGTCTTCCTGCAGAGTAGAGGGTGGAGGGCCAGCGGAGCCACCTGCTGCTGGGAAGATGAACGCACAACGAGCCGACCACTTTCAACTCACTGCTGCTGCCGTGGTCTAAAGCAGTGAAGTACTTCAGTCTGGCCTCCTCCCTCCCTCCATCAGCTGAGCTGAATACGTTAAAGTCCCAGACAACGGAGGGAGTCGTCCTGGATGAGGGAGGGTCTCTGGCCCATTAGACAGTCTGTCAAAGAGTCCTTGGACCTCAGAGCCAAAACTACACCGAGCAATATACAAGGAGCTGTAAAGTTGCCAGGGTGTGTGTGTGTGTGTGTGTGTGTGTGTGTGTGTGTGTGTGTGTGTGCTGGCGTGTGTGTATGTGTGTGTGCCCGCTACAATGTCAGCCAAGATACTAACAGAGCTTTTATTCCACAATGTGGGCAGGAGGCCATCTCTTGCGACAGTCCTGCCAAGTGGACGGATAAAAAGTATATAAAGTAGTGAAATGGGAGGAGGGGGAAAGGAAAAAAAGAAGTGGGAGCGGAGGTAAAGGGGCGTGGCTCTGATTGGCCACTTCGAGACAATGAAGTGCAGAGCAAGGACGAAGACAAAACCACGTGAAGAGGAGAACGTGATTGAAGTGACTGAATGTTTCTGGTGGCGTTCAGGCGTGCAGCGTGAGGTGTATTTGCGGACAGGAGGAGGAGCCTATAACGGTGGAGGGGAGGGGGAGGGACATGCTGGAAGACGGCACGCGGCCGATTAAATGAAGACGAGGAGGATGAGGAACGAGGAAGTTGTTCTGTTAGTGGTGCCGTAATAAGTGACTGAATAACCCCCACGCCCCACCCAATGGAAACAACCTTGTTTGCATTTCATGTTTTGTTTTGGGTTTTTTTTTTTTTTTTACATCTGCTGTCCGCAGCTCACTCACTCGCTCTCTGTCTATCTATCGTGTTCCTCGCTTATTTCGCTTCCTCTCCTATTCACACATTTTCTCTCCCAGCAGTCTCTCTCTGCTCACACAAGAGGCTCCATTGTGTTTCCTCAGATGCCTCCAAGTCCCAGACCCTGCGTGCCTTTGCACAGTCAGTGTGTGTGTGTGTGTATGTGTGTCCCAGTTTGAAAACAGCTGTCACATTCAGCCATCACATGCTGCACAGCTGAGTGGCCGCTTACTGTCACCATCACATCAACTTCCCATCTCAATCCTTTTCTCGCTTTTACAAAGAATTCCTAAATAGTTTGCTCTCTCTCTCTCTCTCTCTCTCTCTCTCTCTCTCTCTCTCTCTCTCATTACCTCTTTTTTGCAGTTGCTGTGTCATCCCCCCCTCACACCTCCTTTAACTGGCTGAACCCATGATTGGATATGGGCACAATTAGAATGGAAGGTGGGTGTCTGTCAGTGTGTGTGTGTGTGTGCACTGAAGATCAACCCAACATACTGTATAGTACTGTACAGTTCTTTGACTGTAGACACCAGGCATTGGCAATCTGGGGCCCGGGGGCCATATGTGGCCTGTTAAAGCTTTTTAATCCAGCCCCGCCGAACTTGAAGGAATTATATTAATAGTCAGTAAGTCATAAAAGAGCTGTATTGCATCCATTGTTCCAGTGTTTTCAGAGTCATTTCAATAAAGAGCTAAACACCGTGGTGTTTCGAAGACACTGATTTCGGTGGAACTTCGCTTAGGTTCATTGTCAATTGACACAAAGCACGTGTTTTCTACATATCCCATAATATTTTTCCTCTTATGAGGTGGGTCACCAAAACACTCCATCCATCTGCTCCTGCTCCTCTGTCAGATTGTAGAACCCTTTGTGGTCCACCAGTCGAACAGGTTGCCCTCCCCTGGACGAGATACTTCATGTTCACTACAATGGGGGGTCTGTCCCACCTGGACTGCACACCTGTACAGTATCACCTTTATACGACATGAATAGAAATACTTTTTTATGTTTCAATTTGCCTTATTTTCAACAGCTGTTGTGAGTGTCAGCATTCTTCTCCAACACAGCATGTGACTCCTCCTTACAGTGAAGGATGATTGAACCTCACCATTCCATTCAATCCATTCTTCCATCCACCCAGCTCGTATACCTGCTGTCTCCTGCACTGAGGGTGGTGGTGGTGGGGGGGGGGGGGTCTGCTGGTAGCCAATCCCAGCAGTCGTAATGGTGAGGGCAGGGTGGCACCCTGGACCAGTCGCCTTTCAATCCTCACATATTATTTGTACTCTCATCTCACATGACTGACACTGGGCCCTCGTGCTCGGTGACCTCTGTAATCTTGGTGATTGAAACTAGGGATGCACAGATACTGTATTACATACAAGTATTGGGTATCGGTAATTAATAAGGAAGTAAGTAATAAAATATCTGTTTCATCTAGGGATGAAAGTTTCCAAATAATTGATCATTCGTTGATTAACCTTTTCGATCGATTAACTCTTAATTGATAAGCGGTAATATTTCCTGAGAACCGGAATTTCCAGATGAAAAATGTGTAAGGAACACATTATTTAACCCTTAAATAATGTTGAGGGTCCAATGTGACCAATTCTTACATTAGAGAACAGTAAAAACACCCTAAACATTTATCCTCTGACTTTAAGTTGACTTCTAATGGGTCACTTTTTTTTTTTTTAAGTTGTTTCAAGCTATACAGGTATACACCGCGCCATTTAACAAAAAAAAAAATGTAAAAAAAAACCCAATTAATTGCGACTAATTTAAGTTAATCTATTAACTTCTTAATTGACAATTAATCAATAATCGGTTAATTGCTAGAAGCCCTAGTTTCATCCATTTTTCCAGTGCTTTAGAAGTCATTTAGGGATGCACT